>NC_090271.1:2138409-2443181 GCF_040414725.1 Anabrus simplex
TTGTGAAGAACAGTCTTTTTTTAAAATTGAAACTTGACTGCACCAGGTGATGAAATTGCAGTCAATACTAACCCTTTATTTTGGGTGTGGATAATTGAAATTATAGGCCTAAGCTGATTTTCAACAATTTCTGCATGCTCAAGTGACTGGATTTAGGCGAAAATTGTTTCCAAATGTTCTGGAAGTTGTAACTTTTCCTTTTCCACGCCACTGTCAAGTTTTCTCTTGAGAGGTTCTGCAGTTCCTTGAAAACAGCTGCACTTTTATCACAAGAGGGCGATACTTGAATAGTCAGTTCATCTCCTGCGCTGGCACTTTCGTTCCTACCACTTCCGTCTCTGATACTGATTAAACCCTTTCCAATCAGATGGATGTGTTTGCATATTAAAACTGATGGGACGAATCAATGTACGTACAAATGCAAGCATGGAGGCAGAACTTGCATTCGATACACCTTAAACTGCAGTCACAGTTTTGCCATCCACCTTCCTTACTTCATAAAATTCAAACTGCTTTTCAGAAGGAATTTCCCATATGCTGTCGTCATAGTTTACTCCCTCGGAGGAGAGTGATAGTGATTTCATGCGCCTTTTCTGAGCGCCGACAATTTATGTGTAAACTTGCATTTATTAAGAAAAATTGAGCGATCGAACAGCTTGTCTCGGACAAACCTCAAGAGTATGGATGGCTAGGTCAAGTCTCTTGGGACTCTTGCCTTTCAAAACATGTGCTTAACTACTCCATGCATATGTTTTAGGTGCATATAAGTGTCGAGCCCTGCCCGGAGGCGACGACAATTAGCCCAATTAGTCACCGTCCATTTGTAGTTAGCCTCAAAATACTCGCCGAATTCCCTGGTGCCGGGATCACCTTTCAGGTCATTTGCTAAGTTACCAAGCATCCTAGAAAAGGCAACTTCGTCTCTTTCCTCCAGTAGTATTGCAAGCTCTTTGTAGATATCAACTTGTTTCTCGCGCCCTTTGATTTTGCAGAGGTTTTTCCTCCATGCACGATCTACATGCCACGAACAAAATAAACTAAACTTGGGAGGCATCATGACTGCAAGCCATGCATTATAAAATGTTTCAGCCATGTCCGATATGAACACTTTAGGGTTCAAGGTGTCTGGAAGAGCATTTCTAATTATCGTAAATAACAATTCAAATACTGCTGTGTCGGACCTATTTGATAGCATGAAAGCGCAAGGGAAACCCTGACATTTATCCTCTATCACTAAGAGGGTAGTCAGTTCGAAAGCGTACTTACTTAGTCATAGGTTATAAACTTCATGGTTCTGATCCGTATTATCAGCAAGATTTAACAAGCACCATGAGAGCATCTCATTTATTATTTTGATTGAGGATGAAACAACATCTAACAGTTCCCCGTCAGCTAGTGGTAATTTACAGCAGTGTCCAATGGATTACATATAGCTAACACCACACAAATAGATTTGATGACAAACTACAGGATCAACATTTACCAGTTCCCAGCAGTATTAGAACTAACAGTTCTGTGTATATAAATTAATACTTGAAATTATTCTCAATGATGAACATACTCAAGATGTTAGAACCTAGTTCATTTTCAAATTAATTCATAATTCCATCCCAGTTTTTAATGTCACTTTGTATATATTTGTTTTCATTTGGTTTATGTCAATTGTGTGCATGTACATTTGTTTAGTTATTAGGTGTTTTACATTAAGGCTGAAGATGGCCAGCCCAGGCCGAAACTAGTCCCTAATTAATGTAATTTAGAATATTACATATTATAGTATTGAAAGGTGGACCATTACTACATTAATTTAATAATTATATTGTACTTACTTAGACCGTGGGTACCATCAATACCAACAATGTTCCTTCCAAAACGTTCAAGTATTTCTTTCTAGGCTTCATTCATAATAATGAGGACAAAATCTTCCTCTTTTAGGTCAGGATTTGCTTCAGAAGGTATTACCTGACCTTTGTAGAAACGAACTACGCCACCGATTTCCTGCATCTCTTGGATCCACGATTCAACCCTCGTATAGTCGTTACCACGGTGTACAGCTTCGGACTTGCTGCTCAATGTTTAAAAGATCCTCATTCACCGCTAGTACCATCCAATATATTATGGAATGGAATTTTTATGGCAATTTTTGTTGCCAGCTCCTTTCTGTCTCAACTTGCCCTGGTGAGCGACACGAGATTTACAGTACGACGCTGATAGATGAAATGCAACATCAATTGGCGCTGGCCAGTTTCCATTTATTTTATTGCTACCTAGCATTTTTTGATGGCGCAGTTCATTGCCTTTACCGTCTCTGTGGCATCGATAGGAACATTTCGCTGAGCCATCAATCTTTTGAATGTATTTTGACCACCATGTAACAAATTAACACAAATCATCATTTTCTATTTTGATTTTCCAGTTTTTAAACTCCTGTTCGTTTGAGAATTATGAAAGATCAGTCTTAACTGGAATGTTATGATCACTAATAAAATGTTGAACAATTTCATCCCTAGTTACACAATCTTTTACACAAGGGGGGCATTTCACTTTTGATTGAATTTCAGAAATCTGGCTCCTAAGCTTTAAATTCTTATGGCACATGAATTGATTATTCGTACTAATGGAGCACAAATCGCACTGAAACTCGGGAGAGGAATTAAAATGTTTTGATCTAACATGACTAAGTTTTTCCTATAATTAAAGTCCTAACTGCACACATTGTACCTGATTTTCTCCATTCTAAGAACACTGCGGAACTGATTTGTCCCCCACAATTACTACTTAGAAGACTCGAAACCATTCTCTCTATATACTTCACTCACCAATACTCAACACTAAACCACAACGCTTCAGTGGAAACTGTGCCAATAAAACTAGCTGTAGGTGCGACCGACCTTAGCCGAGTTGCTCCGAGTGGCTGCACATTGTCAGGCGCTAGACACAAGTCATCTAATATCTTGACTGGACGACATAGAGTAATTCCTACAGCTTTTATTCCTTGACTCCGCTGGGAGTGAGTCGATTGTAAATGTGCGCCGACTTGTAGTCCTACTCTGTGAACAGAAAGTCAGCATCTGATCATCCCCAAGATGGCTGTGTTTGAAGAGAGACTTGGAGAGATCCATAGGTATCTTGAATAAAAGTTCTAAACTGACGTAATCATAACCTCAGACAAAGATGGTAAATCTTGCGTCGATGTAGTAGGTGTTTCAGCAATAACATCTGTAGTTAAAAATTTGGCACGCTTAGATGGTGATGTATTATTAAGTTCTTCTTCCCTATCCTCTTCCTCTTCTTGATCTACATCTTGCTTCTCTCCCTTATCTTGTTCATGCTTTTCTTCTTCTTCATGCTTCTCTTTATGATATGATGTTTGCATAGAAGCAAAACTTGAAGTAGACTGCGGTAATGACATAGAATTAAAAATTTCTTTGAGTCGTGTACTTAGTTGTGTTTTTTAAAATAAATCCGTGTCTGCTTGAATACGTTTAAGCTCTTTAAATTTCCGTCGAATATTGTTTCGAGCTTGGATGATATGTTTTGTAATCTCCTTGCTAGATGTTAACATGATGGTTTTTAATCAAGTAGTTACTGTAATTATGTGTTAATGCATATAAAATGATCGAAACCCATGCGATATCGTCCATGCTGAACATCACTTTCTTTATCAATAACTAAAAAGCTGTAACGGTGTAATGACCAACATTTAGCACACATACGTTTAAAGTTATCGAATGTCATATCAGTGTTAACATGATCGTTATACACATGTCGCATGTTGCGCTCATCTTGCCGAAAAAGCACAATAACATTTGCGTTATCGCGTATCAACTGCTTAGGCACACGAGAATAAGTTTGGCACAAATAGATGCAATCAACATATTTATACCGTCCCATACTAAAGAATGCACGAATAACGTTTTGCTGTTCTGTTGCAACATCAAAGATCATAAGAAAATTAGGAAGCATATCGTCTGGTGATGGTACTTGCTCATGCGAATTCAATTTAAAATATCTTATTCCATCTTTAACTAGATCAAGCATCACAGTTTGTAGAATAGTACATAGCAGTTGATAGAGTGACTTTGCAAAATCGCAAATATTCTCGAAGCGTATACCACTTACAGAAGTAATCAGTGTAAGTAAAAGATTTGTTTTCCCGCATCCCGATGGGCCTGATATAATACATCGAACAGTAAAAGGAAACAACGTTCCATGACGTTTTCTTGTAGTTGTACTAGAACTGGGTAAGAGATGTGGTACAATGTCGGTAACAGGTAGTGTGTCTTGCTGCTTTATAATCTTCACGATAACTGCATCATAAAGTAGGTAATAGTAATATATATATTAAATGAAACAAGAGGTAACGGTTAGTTTATGATTTGCTCTTAACCAGTAAAGTCGTGTGCAGCATGGTAAAACGATATCCAAACGACATGAAGAAGAAAGCAAAAACTGTTGGATGGAAAGATGTTACAAAGGCTGCACAAAAAGCTATTCGAGGGGAATACAATCCTCGTGTAGCTATTACTAAAGCATTACGCGCAGCAAGAGCGAGAATTTCTCCAAAGTGCAGAGCAATATTTAGTAAACGTGCACGAATTATTCCTGTACCAAAACAAGGATGATTTCTTCCTGCGCTCTTTGCTGGACTAGCAGCTTTAGGGTCATTGCTGGGTGGTGCTACTCCTGTAGCGAGAACTGTTAAAGCTGTAGAAGAAGCGAAACAACAGTTGAAAGAGAGTGAACGTCATAACAAGACGATGGAAGCAATTGTATTACGAGGCAAAGGTGTGCACATGAAGCTAGCACCATACAAGAAAGGGCTTTGTATCTGCATTTCTCAAAAAAACTTCTACTGAATGCACTGCCACATCCAGCTCTAACGCATGATGAAGTTTTTACGTTTGCTAAACAACTAGGAATTCATTATTTTCGAGGTGTGTATATGCGCGATCAACTACCAGCGCGCCCACGTGAACGTGAAAGTGCCGTAATTAACTTGGACAACAGTCGTGGACCTGGAACTCATTACGTTGCTTATGTAAAACGTAAATCTAAAGTATGGTATTTCGATAGTTATGGAGACTTACCTCCTCCCTTTGAGCTTATACGTTATTTCGGAAGCAGTGCAGACATTGTTTACAATAAAAACCATGTGCAAAACTTTAATACACGCATGTGCAGACGATTATGTCTTATGTTTTTATATCAAACCCAGACAGTAGAGAAAGAGGATTAGTGTCTACGTGATGACTAACACTGAAAGAACGTTTGCTGTACGCTGAGAAGGACCTGAAACAACAGTCTATTTTAATCTGCCGATCGAACTTGGCTATCAGCTGCATAGTCTTGGATTAGTATCGTTTGAAAGCTACAATAAAATCTATAATGTGCGTGATGGTGTAAACAAGTTCTATTACGATGAGTATGTGCTAACACTACCCTCAGGTAGTTATTGAGTAGACGATATTCATGACTATATTGAAAGTACGTTAATTGATCAGTTTGGAGAAGATAGTTTTAGTAATCATAATTACAAGTTCTCAATCACTGTACGCAACATTACACAAATGTGTTATTGAATCATCATTTAAGATTGACTTCAAATCACAACCTGATTCGATTGGACCATTGCTTGGATTTTCATCAAGGGAACTCCTACCGAACGTACGTCATGAGTCTGATCAGCCTATAACACTCTTCGATGATTATCATGTGAACATTACTTGTAATATTATTACAGACTTGAATAGTAATCTACAACCTTCGCACATCCCGCACGACTTTATTGTTACAGAGGAATGTGGATACACTATTTGTGAGAAACCAGCAGTAGTTCATCATCCTGTGTCTGTAAAACACATTAGTAACATTACTCTTAGGCTTGTAAATAAACATAATCAGCTTATTCATTTAGATCGGCACGCGTATGTAGCTTACAAACTTCATCTCAAACCAGTATGAAAAACATCTATAAAACACTGTGTACATTCCAAAGACATACTACATGTGTGCAGAGACTCATCGAGTTAACAGATACCCATAAGCAGATACTCCAAGATTTAGGTTATATGCTACTACAACAGAATGGAAGAAATGCTGGACATTACGAATACAGTAGAAACTCGTGAAGGTGTAGTACGAAGTGAGCTTCATTCCTATCAACCTTTTACATTTGGATTAAATAACAATGATGAGTGAGCCTCCGTGGCTCAGACGGCAGCGCATCGGCCTCTCACCGCTGGATACCGTGGTTCAAATCCCGGTCCCTCCATGTAAGATTTGTGCTGGACAAGGCGGAGGCGGAACAGGTTTTTCTCCGGGTACTCCGGTTTTCCCTGTCATCTTTCATTCCAGCAACACTCTCCATTCTCATTTCATAGCATCTATCATTCATTAATAAATCACTTTGGGAGTGGCGACCCCATCGTACTAATAGCCTATATATGATTCATTCACTACATCCCTGACCCGGTCAATGACTGGAAAACAGGTTGTAGGTTTTCATTTTCATTTTCAACAATGATGAAATTCATTTTATTATTAATCAGCAAGATGTATGCACCTTACCACACGAAAGCTACCTCTATATTGAAGGACGACTAGAAAAGTCGGAAGTGGACCAAGCACATCGCAACTAAACAACCATGCTCTAGCTTTTTCTCTTTTCTGAAGTGCGATATGAAGCAAATAATGTTGAAATAGATTGAGCGAAGAATGTTGGTATGACAAGTGCAATGAAACTCTACCCTTTTTTCTGTGATGAAGGAAGTAATCTTTCGCGGATGACTGGATGGTGTCCAAAAGCTACTAACAACTGGATGATTAATGAGGATGGAACTTTTACGGGTATGTTATCACTGAAACATATTTTTGGCTTTGCAGAAGACTTTACACGTATTATAATCAATGCAAAACAAGAGCTTATTCTAATCAGTGATCGAAGTGATTATAATTCTCTTAAAGCAGTAGAAACACCAGTAGAATCGAAAATTACACTTCATCGTATACTGTGGAGGATTCCACATGTAACCTTATCTGATCGTGAAAAACTTCGATTGCTCAAGATTGTAGAAAATGATACACCATTACCTATACGTTTTCGAAGTTGGGAACTGCATGAATATCCTGTGTTACCACCTACAAACAAGCATAGCTGGGCTGTTAAAACATCACATTTTACTGAGAAGCCCTTGTATATTATTTTTGGATTTCAAACTAATCGTAAATTCAATCACGAAAAAGATAGCTCACTGTTTGATCACTGTAAATTAAGACACGTTAGACTATATCTCAACAGAATTACGTATCCCTACGAAAACATAGACATTAACTTTGAGAAAAATAAGTTTCGGATGCTCTATGACATGTTTTGTAAAATTCAATCATCGCATTATCAGAAAGAAGATCGTCCGCTATTTACACCTCAAGAATTTAAAAATAAAGCACCGATTGTAGTTATAGACTGCTCTTATCATGAAGAATCTATAAAAGAATCTCCAGTTGATATTCGTTTAGAATTTGAAACATCTGAAAACATTCCTGCTAACACAGCAGCCTATTGTCTTATTATTCATATGAGTGATGTTACTTACCATCCGCTAACGAATATTGTTACGAGACTATAAATAAGAATAGCTCTTTATCATTTACATTAGTGTGTGCTTCGACATCGTACGCTATGGAACGAAACTGTAAATGTGCGTGCTGTTTGCATGCTCATACGCAACATCGTATTTATCTTACGAGTAAGTGAGGCTAGTAAGATGTTCTATAAACATAGAACCTCGATGCCAAAACATCTTATTCAATACTTACCGCCAGAATTTTTATGTACATACTCGGCCTCTTCTTCTTATTCTTCTTATTCTTCTTCAAGTGCCATATCTGGTTGCCCAGACGTCGGCGATTACTCTGGAGAAAGTTTTTCTGTCTTCTGCTAGTCGGAAGAGTCTCTCAGTTGTCTCAATACCGGTCCACTGCTTGATGTTGTGTAACCATGTTATCTCTGGTCTGCCAACTCGCCGTTTGCCCTCTATTTTACCTTGGAGAATGAGTTTTATGAGGCCATATTTGTTTCCTCTTAATATGTGGCCTAGATAAGCTGTTTTACAAACTTTTATAGTTATTAGTTCTTGCTTTGTCCTAGCTCTCCTTAGGACTTCATCGTTTGTTATCATAGCTGTCCAGGGTATTCTAAGCATTCTTCTGTGCAACCACATTTCAAAGGCGGCAAGTCGTTTGATACTTGCGGCTTTTAAGGTCCATGTTTCTGCTCCATATAACGTACATAATTTTTGGGACATCCTTCCTCTACACCGTAAGATGTCGATCGATGTAGCTTTATGCAGAACCTGTCAACGACATTACAAGCATCGAGGAGAAAATGGTGATGATTGGGATGGACCAAATCTGAGGATTGAACACTGTACACAGTGTATGAATGAACTTTTTCTAGTACCTCATGATGATTCAGAAAAGGAATAACAACAAGGTAAGAAGTGTATGATCTTCTCTGTAAAGCATAACATACTTAGTATAATATATTTCTAAATGTTTTGTTTAATTTGAATGTTGCAGAAGGCATTTCGGGAGCATACCGCAAAACGTTGTTAAGAAGCATACCAACCTTGTCAGCAGCAAAACGAACCCTGTTGTAGTACACTGTAAATAAATATTTAATCGCATTCAAAATGTTGTACTTATTGCATTCCTTACACCTACTTACTCTTAAGAAAACGATCAAGTCTCAACATGCACAATGACTTCATCACTGCAGCACGTACTTACTCTAGCTATCGCGATGCATGTTTAATCTTGTTCGATAAAGCTATGCCTTAACAGAGGAGGAGGAGGAGGTGGTGGTGGTTGTGGAGGTAGAGGAGGAGGAGGCTATAACAGCCAACGCTATCTTGTGTAGTAGCCTCTAAGTGCTAATTAGCGAGGTAGTAGCTAAAGATAGCAGCATGATGCTCTCTTGATTAAAGATGGCTGCTGTCAAATAGAATTTTTCAAATTGCCGCCGCCACATTTCAAAGGTAAGTAGCTAAAGCATGCAGCAGTGAGGTTTGCGATGCAAGATGGCAGATGACAGCTGACAAAAAAGCTCGTGGATTTTAAATTACCAGCAGTGCCGTAAAGAGGGCAGCACTATGGTTAGCGAAGCAAGATGGCGGATGACAGCTGTCAAAAAAGCACGTGCCTTTGTTTACCAATTCAAATCTCGCGCTAGTAAGAATTACTGCCGTAAAGAGGGCAGCACTGAGGTTTGCGATGCAAGATGGCGGTGTAATGCAAGTGCTGTGTATGTAAACATGAGAATGTGCTAACGCTAAGAAAGCAAGTGGCTTTGTTTACCAATTCAAATCTCGCGCTAGTAAGAATTAGTGCCGTAAAGAGGGGAGCACAGGTTAGCGACGCGTTGTTGTCGATGTCAGCTGTCAAAAAGCACGTGGCTTTGTTTACAAACAAGAGCACGTGGTGATGACGTCACGGTCATGTGGTCAATGACCTCGGGTGCTGACTCAGCAAAAAAAATGCTGACGAGGTGGTTCAGAATGCCCACTGTTCCTCTACTCTAACTGATTTTCCTGTATCTGATTTTCAACTCTCGACCTTATCCTAGTTTCCAGTATTCTCTCCATTATCTTAGCAACATGGGATATCAGAGTAATTCCCCTGTAGATCTTTATTATCGCCTTTCTTGAAAATTGGTATGATTATTCCTTTTTGCCAAACCTCAGGGACCACCTCATTCTCCCAGCCTATCCCGAGAACTTTATTCCACTGCAGGTCTACAACTCAGGCTGCCTTTATCATCTCCACTGAAATTTCATCTATTCCAGCAGTTTTTCCATTCTCCATCTTTCATACTACCATTTCAATTTCATTCCCTGTAATTTCTTTATCCATTTCTTCATCAACTAATTGCCTTTCCTTTGTTACTAGCCCAAGTCAAGGTTGGAAGTGGAGGCCTCGCCCACACATGCTAGAGAGGCAACCATGGTTCCTCCACTTGGGTGATACGGTGGTTCAGATGAAGTGGGGCTGGTGATTGAGGTGAAGGCTCACTGCGGGGTGCTGCAACCAACACATCACTTTGCTCTACGTAGCCTGGACGAGCCGCAGGTTGGGAAAGGGGCAATCCCTATCTAGGGAGAAAGTCATGGCTGTGAACTCAGTCATGATAATGCCAAGTGGAGACCAGACCACGTGAGTAGGCCTACTGAAGGGGTAACAAACCTGGCTAGGTTCGGGCCAGGGGCGGACCGGTGGATGAACGACTCGGGCGTGGTCTCTGATACAGACAGCCTGAGTTGCGGGAGGACAATGTCTGGCTGTATGCCTCACCACGGAAGGTGAGAACGACACTCAGGACCCTAGAAGGGGCAAAAACCCTACAATTGATTGAAATATTGATGATTATAAAGAACCAATTTCAAAAATTTCGACATCAAGGGAAGCCATGGAAGCTCCAGTAGAGCACATCTGGGAGCTAGCCCAAGATGAAAAAATGGAGACAGAAGTCCCAATTGGACAGGCTGTCGCTGACTCAAAACAAGAAATGGCAACAGAAGCTCCAGTAGAGCAGACCTTACCACAAGCAAACCAGGAACGTCCTTAGAGAGAACTGAAGATTTCTGCATCGAAATCAACAGATTTCATATCGACAGACCACCTCGCAACAGTGCATATTACAAGGAAAGGAAGAGAGCGAGAAAGGAAGCCAAAATAGCGGCTGGAACTTGGACGGAGAAGAAGCCAAGGAACAGGGATCGGCCAGAGGCTATCCCTCCGACAACACCAAAAAGGCCAAGGTCGGGGGATAGTACGCCATCAAGTTCAGCTACAAAACCACCCACCGAGAAACAGAAAGAAGAGATGGTCATGTCTTTTTTGGAAAGACTAACTTCAATGAAGGTAGGAATAATACCTAAAACCTTATATTACATGTTATGAGTCTCATTATGATAGCCGTATTGGAGTACAGAATATAATAAATTTGTTTGAAACTTTTACATTCTGTAAACCTAAAACCTTTCCAGACAGGAAACTGAAGGAGGAAGATGTGAAGGAACTTTCATCTGCTCTGATATCGCAAATGAAACCGCTGTTGGGCGGATGCCTTCCAGGCTTCGAGTCTCCAAGCTTGGAATGTGGAGCAAAGGTATTGATCTGTGCAAATCCAGAAACTAAAAGCCGGCTGGAACAGACAGTGGCCAATTGCAACCCTTGGAAAGGGGAGATTTTCGAGGTGACAGAAGCCAAGAAGGTGCTGAACATTACAAAGGTCATCACCAACTTTCCTCCTCCATTTGACAAGATGATGGCTGATGATATGCTTGTCAGGATACATCAGCATGACACCAAACTTCCCATGAAAGGGTGGAGAGTGCTGAATGCAACAACTACTAATGGCACAGGAAGGACAATTGTTTTGGCCCTTAATGAACAAGATTTTGAAGAGCTCAGGAAGAGAGGCCTTAAGGCCGAGCTTGGACTTGGGCAGATCAAATTTCAAGTAATTAAGGGAAAAACAAAACCTAGCGTTGGCAAGGATAGTATTGGAAGTTCTACAGGCAAACCTACAACATAAAAAAATTACCTGTGGCCAATTTCGTCAGGAAGTTGAACCATGCTTATCGCATGTTCCACAATTTGACATTTAATTATGTAAATGGCTTCCTTCAGTTTTGTCTTTCAATGTTTACATCTGTCAGTCTAATGATGTCCAGTAGGGAGCAGCACACGCTATGTTTTTATCTGCGAGGTCGTTCGTTTCGCTGAGCGATAATTTTTACTCTGTGGAGTTCTTCTGCTGTTCTGTGTGGGACGGTTACTAACAATGGCTGCCGCTATGTTTGGTGTGGCATTTTTATGCTTTAAATATTCTTTTAATGTGTTCAAGCATGGACCTTTCACGCTAACTGCTATCCGATTTTATCAGGTATGTGATAGTTGGTTTATATTTAAATTTGGTGACGAGTTATTCCCGTGTGTTACGGTCGATGGCATACATCTTTCCGCTCCGTCGTACGATGTGCTTTGAATGAATGTGTTTGTGGTCTTGTTGTGATAATTGAAAAAGGGTCTCTGTGGTTATGATTTGGTGCACTGCGTGCTTTAATACTACGTGATCCTCGTGATGTGCCCCTTGTCTCGACCGCAGGAGATACCAATCCAGGTTGTACAAGACGCAACATGCCTGTGATGTGAATAAAGTAATGTTCAATTCTGACCTTATGTGTAATTGCACGCCGCACGCAAACATTTGAGTACGTGAGACCCGCTGATAATGACCGTGGAGTCATAATTTATGGTTTGTATTTGACTACGAAATCTGAACGGCCGTTCGTGTTTTATTTTCCCGATACCCTCATTGTGTGTGCGTGAATGTGGTATGCATGTGAGTTCGGATGTGTGGGGGAGAAAAAGGTGATATGTCGATCGACCTGTTGTATTTGTCTTTCAAATTCTGCGCCTTGTTTGGTTTTCAGCGCAGAGCTATATATTTATTTATTATTCATGGCTGATGCTCAGTTTGAGTACCCGCCATGTTGGTTTCATATTTGCGCATGGGCGTACCTATTGTATTCTTTGGATCTGTCTTGGGTTTGATTGGTCCATAGAGGCTGTGCTCAGTCTCATCTGTCGTTATTCTTATCTGCCTTTTGTTCTCCGACACGGCTTATTGTTGTGCTAACGTTTCTCATTGTTAGTTGCCTGATGTAATATGTGGTGCAGTGCCTTGGATATGTGTATCCTGGTAAAACGAGCGACCTGGTTGAATTGTTAACGATGGAAAGGAAGTTGCTGGTAATGTAAGAGTGATGTGTTGAGAGGCAGTGAGCATTTTAAATTACGTATCAATATTTATTTTTGAAGAGTATTAGCTTGAGCTCACGCCATGTTTCAACTATGTGAAAAAGAACAAGGTATGTCCATGAGTATTACGATTAATTTCCCTATTTATTTTGTGTGATTTTCTTCTCTTGGTTTAAATTTTTTCTCTCATATTTATTTAATAAATCCCCTGGTTTAAACAATTTCTTCTTTTATTTCAAATAGATGTAGTCTTACCCTTGTTGCCTGATTACAAGGGGGGTTTTCAGCTCAGGGTTATGTATGTGCCTTGCCCAGTCGACACGATCCGGGCCTCAAATATTGTTCCCCATGAATATTTCACTAAGGTATTGCTTGGATCACTGAGTTATGTAGTGATAGATGGGGAGGGTTTGGCACAGTAAATGGTAGCAGAAGCGTGCTCGACTGGGATACCTCCTCTGAAAGGAAATCGGACGAGGTAGAGCTGGAAACCCATTCGAAGTCAGTTCTGGTCGCTTTAATTTAATCTCATGATTCAGTTAAGTCTCTGGCCCTTATTTTAGGTGTGATCTATAATTTATGTGCATTGTTGAATTCAAATCTATTGTTGTTATATTGTGCATGTGTCTCGTGTTCAAACCTTTGAAACTTGGGTTGCGATATGGATAATCAGAAGGCTGTAGAAATAATTAATCGTAACGATAGTGTTACTAGCGACATGCCTAACCCGGAAAGCGAAATGGAGCAAGGGACAAATGAACTCAATGCTTCGTCCGCGGGAAGCAACCGCTGTAATTCATGCCCTGACGATAACAATGTCATTACCTTTCGTAATCGTATTCCTGACGAAAATCGTAAGCGATTAACTTCCCCTTCTCCTAGGCCCAGTTCCAACCGCCATGCTGAAGTGAACCCCGTGTTTGAAATTGTGAGGAAATGGAGGTTAAATTTCTCTGGTGAAGGGAAAACCTCCAGTGTAATTGAATTTTTGGAGCGAGTTGAGGACATAGCTGAGTGTAGCTCGTTACCTCTCGATTTGTTTGTGCCCGTCATCCCGGGAATGCTAGAAGGGCCGGCTCTAAAATGGTATAGGCTTATTAAAGGGAGTATCATAACGTGGAGTGAATTAGCCAGCCGCATAAAGGAGCGATTTGGGGTATCTGATATGGACTACTGTCTGAAGCAGGTAATCTTCCGTAGAACGCAAGGAGTAGGTGAAAGCATCGATGACTATGCCACTGGGATTTTGACGTTATTTAACCGCATGAATATTAAGGTGCCCGAAGACGAGATTTTCGACCAATTCTATAGAAATCTTGCCCCAACTACAAGCTACACATTAAACGTTCTCTAGTTCAGAGCGTCGACGACATCATCAACCTGGGTCGCGAATTCGAGGGCGTAGTTAGCCAAAACAAACAATACCGTCCGCCTCCCATTCCATCCAAGTGCTCTTTTCCTGACGTCGCTTGTCGTACGCCCATCAAATCTGTTAGTTTTGGTACCTCCCCTCCTCCGTCTCGTCCGTAGCCCCGAACGCAGGCCCAGCCCTCAAACTCCGCCCCCGCTTTATGTCAGTGCAACCCAACCATCCAACACGGTTCCTGTAAAGGGTGGTAGAGCCAAGTCGTGCTGGAATTGTGGTAAATCAGGTCACGTCTCGATGAACTGTTGGTCCAGGCCCCCTGCAAAATGTTGTCAGTGTGGTCTTGTTGGTGTCACAGTGCACGTATGTCCTCGTTGTAACCCTCAGCAGGGAAACTAGAGGCGAGCTGGCGTGATGGCCCGCCGTTGGCCCCCGAAGTTGTCCGCTATGAGGGAATATGTCAACGACCTGCTAGATAAGGTCATCAGTCACTCCAAGTCCCCTTTTAGTAGTCCCGCCTTCCTAATCCCTAAAAAGGACGGCAAACTGAGATTCGTGAGAAAGGTCAACAAGAACATTGTCTTCGACAGCTTCCCATTACCCACCATCGAAAGTGCCTTCCAGCATTTTCATGGCGCCAAGTACTTCACTGTATTTGACTTCAATTCCGCATATTATCAGATCCCCTTGGACCTTAAAAGTCGCCCCTGTACTGCCTTCGCCACTCCGTTTGGATTGTTCGAATTCAATAAAGTCCCGATGGGCATTTCTGTGGGAGGACAAGTGCTTAGCCGCGTGATGGACTCAATTTTCGGTGACCTCAAATTTTCCTGTGTATTTAATTTTTTGGACGATCTTCTGATCTTTTCGCCCAGCTTTGACGAGCACCTGGCCCATCTTCGCGAAGTTCTCAGTCGGTTGCGCAAGCACAGCTTCACGATCAAGCCAAAGAAGGTCTCTCTTTGTACCAAACGGCTAAATTTTCTAGGCCACGTTGTATCACTCTGGAATCGCTGTAAACCCTGACCGGGTTAAGTGCATCAAAGATTTTCCCCCGCCCAAAAACGTTCGCGGTGTGCAAAGATTTCTTGGTATGGTAGGATTTTACAGCCGGTTCATTAAAAATTTCTCTCAGATTTCGGCCCCTTTAAACCTGCTAAAAAGAAAAGGTGGTCGCTTTTCCTGGAGCCATGATCAAACCCAGGCCTTCGAACAATTGAAACAGGCACTCTGTGAAGCCCCTGTATTGCATAGTCCGCATTTTTCCCGCGATTTCATCTTGCAATGCGACTCCAGCGAGCTCGCTGTGTCCGCGGTGCTCAATCAAGCTGACGAGCAGGGTAAGCTAGTCCCCGTCGCGTACTTCAGTAAACTACTACATGGAGCTGAACTGAGGTATTCCATTTATGAAAAAGAATGCCTAGCAGTAGTTTTGGGCGTCGAAAAGTTTCGCTCGCATCTTGAGCACCGCCATTTTTACATCCACACGGACAATCAAGCTCTCTCGTGGATGAGCGCTAATGTGAAAAGACTTGGTCGAACCGCCAGATGGATTCTCCGATTATCTGCGCACAAATTTACTGACGTACATGTCCGTGGAAAGGACAATGTTGTAGCCGACTGCTTGTCGCGCATGTTCGAGGGAGTGAAGGAGAGTGAGGTCGAACTTGAGGAAGACCGTGTCCCAACCGAAGAAGATAACACCATTAGTATTTTGCAAAATTTCCCATGGTCCTTCACGGATATCTCCGAACACCAGAAGGACGACTCCGAGTGTCGTGAGTTGTTGAAACGAATCGCGGATGGCTCTCTTGAATGTAATAGACAAGAAAAATGTTCCACCGATCAATACATTTATTGTGAATGAATTATTGCACTAGTACCGGTTTCGACCTATCTTGGCCATCATCAGCTAGCACACAAATTTACAGTCATAGGACAAAATTATAAAGATGTTACGTAAGAGCATCTGGATGTCTGATAAAAATGGAAGTAAAATATATTGCAGTATGTTGCGTTAAAATATCTCTGATTAAAAGTGGTGATGGTTAGAATAAACTAAAAAAATAAAATATACCATGTTTTAATGTGTATAATGTGCTATATTTTTTAGTGTCTTATGATGTGGCATTTATATTTTAATGTGTTTATGTACTCATGTCCATGCTCAATCAATAGGTTTTAGTTTATTCTAACCATCACCACTTTTAATCAGATATTTTAACGCAACATACTGCAATATATTTTACTTCCATTTTTTATCAGACATCCGGATGCTCTTACGTAACATCTTTGTAATTTTGTCCTATGACTGTAAATTTGTGTGCTAGCTGATGATGGCCAAGATAGGTCGAAACCGGTACTAGTGCAATAATTCATTCACAATAAATGTATTGATCGGTGGAACATTTTTCTTGTCTGTTACATTGAATCCAATCAATATGGAATATGAAACTTATAAATAATAAAATGGCTCTCTTGAAGACGAGTCGTATAGTGTTAAGAGAGGATTGTTGTCCCATCGAAGTCGGAAAAATGGTAGTGACAATTTACGTACCCTTGAAATTGAGGCCCACGCTACTTCAGTTTTATCACGACTCCTATCTGGGCGCTCATTTAGGTCAATATAAGACTAAATCGAATCTCTCGCGACTACTTCTGGCCTAACTTGAAAAAGAGATGTTTTGGAGTATGTAAAAAGTTGCGATGTTTGCCAGAGGGCTAAACCCGCGCAGTGTTCTCTCGTTGGACCCCATTCTGCTGACATAGCGACATGCCCCGGGGAAAGGTTATTCATAGACTATTTTGGCCCCCTCACCAAGTCCAAGAGTGGCAACGTTGGGATCTTGTCCGTCGTTGACGCATTTTCAAAATTTGTTTGGCTATTTCCCGTGCGCAATATAAATTCGAACAACGTTGTGCACTTCCTATCCCGGCACATTTTTGGAATTTACGGACCCCTTAAAACGATAGTGACTGACAATGCGTCCACCTTTAACTGTCGTAAGCTCCGACACTTATGCTTTGGGTGGGGAATCAAGCATGTGTTTTTAAGCCCTCACTATCCCAAACCCTTGCACGTCGAAAGGTTCCATCGAAATCTCAAAGCTTGTTTGACGGCCTTTCACAGCGCTGACCAGCGCAACTGGGACTGTAATCTTGACTTCTTTGTTTTAGCATTCAACAGCAGTGTACATGAGTCGCACCGGTAAGCCCTGGCTGTTCTATTTCTAGGTAGAGATCTCGTCAACCCACTACAATTGAAGTGGAATATTGGGTATCTGACCAAACCGTCCAGGACGATGGACGTAGAGGCAAAATGGAAGGGAGCAGTGACTCAGTTAACCAAGGCTCGAGACCGTATGGCCAAGAGGTACAATCGAAACAGAAAGAGAGTAAAGCTGGAAGTTGGAGACTTGGTCGTAGTGAAAGTTTTTTAAATTGAGCTCAGCGGCAAATCAAGTCACGGCCAAATTATGTTATAAGTGGTCTCAGCCTAAAAAGGTAACGAGATTCCTGGGACCTGTGACAGTAGAACTGGAAGACGTAGTAAGTAAGAGGGTGAGCAAAGCTCACGTCTCGATGGTAAAGGCTTACCAGTGTTCTCCCCAGAAATTTTCGTCAGTCGGGTGGCAGGACTGAGTAGCCGGGAAGGGAATACTATGTAAAAACATTAAGAAGATAAAACTTCAGTTTATTCCCTTTAGGGCATTAACGATAATAATAATAATAATAATAATAATAATAATAATAATAATAATAATAATAATAATAATAATAATAATAATAATAATAATAATAATATGGCTTCAGCTACCCTGTAAAAACATCTTAATTTGACGCCTTCTGGCTGCTTGCTCGTCAATTTCGACGTTCCGTTTTACTCTAGACCTACTAGATGGCAGAAAAATCGAATCTGTCTTGGGCGTCTATGACTGAGTTTTCGTGAATTTTGTCGGGTAAACACCAAATATGACACTAGAGATATTTTACAGGCCGACATCGTACGACATGTAGTGTCACCCTTCAAATATACGACGACCTCTGCCGAGTTTGAACCCGCTATCTCTATCAATGATCCACAAAGGGCATTAACAGTAATACCGGACAGATACGCTATGTTAGTGTTATTACGACAAATAATATGTTCTAGTGTTCTACTGCTTGTTCATAATCAAACACCAGGGCTTACCATACGGGTTTGTGACGTCATGAGGAAGCGAGTGCTCTCGTGTGATTCCACGCTAATCGAGATACCACTCGCGCACGACACTACGTTATAGTCAACCTAAACATTTCAACTCCGATGTAATTGATGCAAATATGTTGACAATAATGAAGATTTATCATTGAAATATACGTTTTACAGTATTTACATGTTAACTGGAGCACGCAGTGACTCAAATATGTATTAATATTACGTAACTAGCATGTATCTAGGTTATGTTAGCCGGGCGGTCTGTAAAAACAGCAGGGCGGTGCGCCCATTAAAAAGGTCCTAGGGAGAACACTGCTTACCATCAAAGAAGCCAGTAAACCTCGTATATTTCCATATCTTACGTATCTGTAGTGGTGTATATTAACCTTGTCCTTAATGAATTCCCAATTTTCTAACATGCCTTTTCTTTCACGTAAAAATCGTGTTTCATGAATGAGAACGGAAATGAAGGAAAGGAAAGAAAGGAAATAGAAAAAAAAAAAGGGAAGTGGTTCGAATTGCTGGAGTTGAACTGAATTCACATCCAGATCCCTGAGTGCATGGAAATATTATACCCAACCGCCTTGACTTTTTGAATGCCTAGATTTCAACCTGAGTGCGCGAATGAAACAGTGTAATATTGGACTGAGAAAATACTGGCACACAGGTGTATCCGGAAACCGTAAAAGTAGTTAGTGGGACAAAAACAATAACATTATTATTTTAAAATGTTTTCCGGTTAATCCGAAAATTTCGTAATCCGAACAGACTCCGCTACCAATTAGTTCGGATTAACGAGACTGTACTGTACTTAACAATTCCACTTTCTAATTATTGAACATAAGTACCAAAAAATTATCAATATGAATCCTAAATTACCAATGGCTAAAGCTCTACCTAAAGTCCATAAAGCACACATGCCTGTTAGACCTATAATCAATAGTAGAGGAAGTCCCACTTATAAAATCTCAAAATTTTTACACCACGTTTAAAGAAACACTACAAATTTAACTGTGGTACCATGATCAGTAGTTCAATTGAATTTCATGAAAAATGAAATATTTTTAACGTACAATCACATCACAGGAGTGTTCCTATGATATAACCAATAAGTATCCGAACATACTGTGATGGTTATAGCGTCCACCATGCCAACTGGCAGTGGGCTCTGCCCGGCACCATATAGGCCCACCCCTTACACTTCAATCGCGCCAATCACGAGCAGCACTTAAGTGCTAGGCCAGCCCCACTCGCTTCTGCCCGTGGTCCCTTAACAGAGGAGTATGGAAATGACTCCACGATTAATCTGGAGTGTTCAACAATGATAAAGGTGTTTTAATTTATTCCACCTATTCAATACTTATATTATCACGTATAGTTGTTACATAATTAAATTCTTAGTTACATGGGACATGTTTCGCCCTCAATTAAGGGCATCTTCAGCCTAAATACAATAATCAAAAATACAACTAAATTAAAAGTGGACGTTAAATACAATCATCAAAAATACAACTAAAATAAAAAGTGGAAGTTAAAAGTTTAGTCTGTTCTTAAAATTCAGAACAATAAAATTGTGAAAAATGATAAAATAAAAAGATGCTAATGGAAAACTGTCTTATGATTAAACTATAATCTTGTCAGAGACTAAAACTTCTATTAAAATTCGAATTAAAACAGTTCATATAAAATATTGGAAAATCAAAGTGGTAGTAATACAAAGCCAACGACATGAGGGCGTGTACACAAGCATAAACTTGATTGTCATGAATACAATCTTTTCAAGGCCGTTGATGAAATTCGTAGTAAGGCAGAAGCGTCTATTGAAAAATTGTAAGAGGCCGTTAGCACCGGTAGGTAATAAAATGGCTGAATCCTTGCCAGAAAATGTCAACAGATGCAGAAATAAGTTTTCTGTAAGAGAAGGAAAAGAAGAAATAAGAAATTGAACGTAAGGAGAGAATTCAGTCTTACATAATTTTGAAACAGAGGAGGACTTACATGTAAGTGGAAGTTGTTATTTCTTAACTACTGTTGAGTTGGTTGCTGCCCGTCTGTTGGCTCTAAGTCTGGTGTTATAACTGTGCTGCAGAGTCGGTAGCGAACTCGGAGGGGAAGGAATAGGGGAGTGCGGAAGGGAGGAGAGGATGGGTGGAGTCAAATGTGACGAGGCTGACAAAGGGGCGGAGTCAACTGCATTGCTTGAAGTAGGCCTAATATCTGTAGGTATGGGAGGAGTATTAGGGTTTGAAGAATTAAATATATTAGGTATCCTAAATTTATTCGAACTAACTGACTTTAATAATTTCGGCATTAATTCATGTAACATACTTTTATTGTCCGTGGTTTCATTGAGATTCTTTTGCTTATTGTACGTCTGATCTAAATAGATGTATAAATTTTCTAATTCATTCAGCATTCTTCCTTTTTGTATGTTTCTAATTATCGTTAAGTCTTTCTCTATGGATTCAAATCTGTGGCCAGTCTCCCTCATATGCAAACTCATCGCTGAGTATTTCCTATGTTTTTCCGCGTTAACATGTTCCATGTATCTTGTCATAAAATTTCTCCCAGTCTGTCCAACATATGAAAAATTACACTGAGTACATTTAAGCCTGTATACTCCCGATCCTAAATAACGATTCTTATCATAATTAACTTTTTTATGATTAAAGAATATGGACTGGTTAGTATTAGTAGTTTTAAAAGCTATATTAAAATTATGTTTCTTGAATACGCTAGTAATCTGGTGTATAGCTGGATTATTAAAAGTGAATGTAGCATACTCAGTTTTTTTTGGTCTTTTCTGGTATCAGATTCGTAGATAATTTGTTCTTAATTTTATTGATTAATTTGTTGATCATTTCTATTTTGAAACCATTTTGTTTAGCGAGGTATCTAATATAATTTAATTCTTTCTTCAAATTCATGGGAGATAGAGGGATTCTAAATGCTCTATAAATTAGACTGTGAAAAGATGCTTGTTTATGTGAACTCGGGTGTAAAGAGGAATTGTTTATAGTTGTAGATGATTGTGTCGGTTTTCTAAATATTTGGAAATCAAAAGTGTTAACCTTACGCGTAACTGTTATATCTAGAAAATTCAATGAGTTATCGACTTCGTCCTCTTTCGTAAATTTCAAATTAGGTTCGATTTCATTTAATTTATTTAAGATTTCTTGACTATTAGTGATATCTTTGTTTATGATTACAAATGTATCATCTACATATCTCAACCATAAATCTATTCCTTTAATTTTTGCTATTATTTCATTGTGTTCGATTGAATCCATAAATATGTCGGCAAGGATGCCCGATATTGGGTCACCCATTGCTAATCCATTCTGTTTATAAATATTATTGTTAAATGTGAAGTAGTTATTGTCTAATACGTACTTTAACAATCTAGTGAATTCTTCTACTTCCATTTTACTAAGATTACTGTGTTTACAAATATTATCATGAATGATATTAACAGTTTTATCTGTCGGAATATTCGGGAACATATTCACTACGTCATACGAACACATCATCTGGTTTGGAAGTACGCCAAATCCAAGCAAAATGTCACACAAGTCAATGGAATTTCTTAATGGTTGTTTATTATTAAAAGTGTAATGTCTTTTCAAAAAATTGTGAATGTATTTGGAGACTTTATACGTGGGAGAATTACGGCAATTGATAATCGGACGAATCGGAATATCTTTTTTATGTATTTTGGGCATAGCTCTAGTT
Source organism: Anabrus simplex (assembly GCF_040414725.1). NCBI lineage: Eukaryota > Metazoa > Arthropoda > Insecta > Orthoptera > Tettigoniidae > Anabrus > Anabrus simplex. The sequence continues at coordinate 2,160,531 of NC_090271.1, forward strand.
TCCGGGAGCCTAGGATTCATATTGACAAGTTTTAATTGTTCTTGTTCAGTAAAGAGAGATGTGGATCTTTTAAGTAAGGCTTTTAAGTTACGTTGAATTTTAGTTAGCGGATTTTTTGTTACTAATGTGTATTTATTATTATCAAAAAAATCTTCAGTTTTTTTGATATATGTATCTTTATCCATCAAAACGATCGCACCCCCCTTGTCAGCCTTGGTTACTATAATATTGTTATCTTCAATTTTCGATTTCATGTTTTTTATTGTTTTCTGTTGTTTGGGATCAAAATTGGAATAAATTTCTTTAGCCAGTCTGGGTAATTTCTTCTTTAACTCCAATTTTACTTCATCTTGTACATCGCGTGGGAGTTTTGATATGTTCGCCTCCACTTCTGCAACTGTGTTAATGATATCTATTTCTCTATCTTTATTAGGCCAATTGTATTTTGGACCCCTTTTAAGTAGGTCATTCTCTCCTTCCGTAAATTTTACCTTGGTCAAGTTAACTACCGTGGGAGTGACATTGTCCGATGGGCCCTTAATTTGTTCTTGTTTCGTTTGTTTACTACGACGTATTTGTGTGTCTATTAAATGATTCAATTTCTTATTCAATGTATCCTGTTTCTTACTAAGTGCGTATGTTAATTTGTGTTCCATGTGTTGATAAAAAGACTGCCATTCTAATGGGGCTAAATCCTGTGTCACCGCTAAGTGAACGTTATATAATTGCAAATTCAATTTGGACTTCTTCCTTAATATGCCTTGATTTCATTTTTAAGCCATAATTCATTTACCTTATTTTGGGTTACATTATGGCTTGGATTGCTTATGTTCTTACGTTGTGTTGATTTTAGAAAAGTAGGTACAAGTTTTAGTCTCAGACATTGTTTAAGAAAAGCTAAATCTTTTCCTAACTTACAAATCTTCATTTTCAGATTGAGAAACTTATTTAATCTACATTTTGCCTGGTTGGCTGTCACATTACATGTTATAAACCTCATTTTAGGTCCGTATTGAAAATTTAACAGTTCAACAATGATAAAGGTGTTTTAATTTATTCCACCTATTCAATACTTATATTATCACGTATAGTTGTTACATAATTAAATTCTTAGTTACATGGGACATGTTTCGCCCTCAATTAAGGGCATCTTCAGCCTAAATACAATAATCAAAAATACAACTAAATTAAAAGTGGACGTTAAATACAATCATCAAAAATACAACTAAAATTAAAAGTGGAAGTTAAAATTAAAGGAATAGATTTATGGTTGAGATATGTAGATGATACATTTGTAATCATAAACAAAGATGTCACTAATAGTCAAGAAATCTTAAATAAATTAAATGAAATCGAACCTAATTTGAAATTTACGAAAGAGGACGAAGTCGATAACTCATTGAATTTTCTAGATATAACAGTTACGCGTAAGGTTAACACTTTTGATTTCCAAATATTTAGAAAACCGACACAATCATCTACAACTATAAACAATTCCTCTTTACACCCGAGTTCACATAAACAAGCATCTTTTCACAGTCTAATTTATAGAGCATTTAGAATCCCTCTATCTCCCATGAATTTGAAGAAAGAATTAAATTATATTAGATACCTCGCTAAACAAAATGGTTTCAAAATAGAAATGATCAACAAATTAATCAATAAAATTAAGAACAAATTATCTACGAATCTGATACCAGAAAAGACCAAAAAAACTGAGTATGCTACATTCACTTTTAATAATCCAGCTATACACCAGATTACTAGCGTATTCAAGAAACATAATTTTAATATAGCTTTTAAAACTACTAATACTAACCAGTCCATATTCTTTGATCATAAAAAAGTTAATTATGATAAGAATCGTTATTTAGGATCGGGAGTATACAGACTTAAATGTACTCAGTGTAATTTTTCATATGTTGGACAGACTGGGAGAAATTTTATGACAAGATACATGGAACATGTTAACGCGGAAAAACATAGGAAATACTCAGCGATGAGTTTGCATATGAGGGAGACTGGCCACAGATTTGAATCCATAGAGAAAGACTTAACGATAATTAGAAACATACAAAAAGGAAGAATGCTGAATGAATTAGAAAGTTTATACATCTATTTAGATCAGACGTACAATAAGCAAAAGAATCTCAATGAAACCACGGACAATAAAAGTATGTTACATGAATTAATGCCGAAATTATTAAAGTCAGTTAGTTCGAATAAATTTAGGATACCTAATATATTTAATTCTTCAAACCCTAATACTCCTCCCATACCTACAGATATTAGGCCTACTTCCAGCAATGCAGTTGACTCCGCCCTTTGTCAGCCTCGTCACATTTGACTCCACCCATCCTCTCCTCCCTTCCGCACTCCCCTATTCCTTCCCCTCCGAGTTCGCTAGCGCCTCTGCAGCACAGTTATAACACCAGACTTAGAGCCAACAGACGGGCAGCAACCAACTCAACAGTAGTTAAGAAATAACAACTTCCACTTACATGTAAGTCCTCATCTGTTTCAAAATTATGTAAGACTGAATTCTCTCCTTGCGTTCAATTTCTTATTTCTTCTTTTCCTTCTCTTACAGAAAACTTATTTCTGCATCTGTTGACATTTTCTGGCAAGGATTCAGCCATTTTATTACCTACCGGTGCTAACGGCCTCTTACAATTTTTCAATAGACGCTTCTGCCTTACTACGAATTTCATCAACGGCCTTGAAAAGATTGTATTCATGACAATCAAGTTTATGCTTGTGTACACGCCCTCATGTCGTTGGCTTTTTATTACTACCATTTTGATTTTCCAATATTTTATATGAACTGTTTTAATTCGAATTTTAATAGAAGTTTTAGTCTCTGACAAGATTATAGTTTAATCATAAGACAGTTTTCCATTAGCATCTTTTTATTTAATCATTTTTCACAATTTTATTGTTCTGAATTTTAAGAACAGACTAAACTTTTAACTTCCACTTTTAATTTTAGTTGTATTTTTGATGATTGTATTTAACGTCCACTTTTAATGTAGTTGTATTTTTGATTATTGTATTTAGGCTGAAGATGCCCTTAATTGAGGGCGAAACATGTCCCATGTAACTAAGAATTTAATTATGTAACAACTATACGTGATAATATAAGTATTGAATAGGTGGAATAAATTAAAACACCTTTATCATTGTTGAACTGTTAAATTTTCAATACGGACCTAAAATGAGGTTTATAACATGTAATCTGGAGTGTTCCATCTCGCAAGATTCCTGGATCCATCAAGCATCCGGACTATTCTAGAAGGGCCAACGCAGATATATAAGAGAGGAATGACCTGCCTGCAGTCAGTGAGAGTAGACTGGAGTTAGTGAGAGTGAGTTAGTGAGTGAGCAAGATTGAGTTCGCTGGTGTGAGTTAGCGAAGAGCGCAGTCAGTGATAGCCTGGGGTGAGATGTCAGTCTGATGGAGTATCTGCCTGTTGGAGCCGAGGACTCGTTCCTGTTTTCCTGATGTGTGTGTGTCCCTTGAGGCCGGCTGCTGGAGAAGAACCTTGGCACGAAGGGAACACTGGGTGCCGACGTGTGCAGACTGCGAACGGGGTTCGACAGCTTCAGTGAAGAGCGGATACTACCCCGACCTGCGAGACTGACGTGTAGGCTGTGGACCGTGACAGCGCTAACGAGTGTGACTGAGTGGCTGAGTGAGTGTAGTGTAAATAATCGATGACCTTGTGTGTGAGTGTAAAACTCTGCAGTGTGAGAACAAGTGAGAATTTGAGGAAGAGAGAGAGCGCACGTAAACCGTGTAAGTGTGTAACCTTGTACGTGTGTAAGTTGTAAGCTTGGTTATCGTCTGTGTGTGTGTGTAAATCTGTAATTGTAGTGCTTAGTTAATAAATCTTAGAAATAGGACGCTACCAGGTTCTGTACTCATTTATTTACTTATTTACCCCGCCAACACGTTACAATACCTATTAAAGAAACCGTTGAAATCATCAAGTCCAATCTAACCAAACAGGGCAAGTTAATACATGTGAAATAGAAGAGTTTATAAATTTATTAAATTTTGTTTTAAACAATTATTTCACATTCAACAATAAAATTTACAAACAGATGTGTTTGGGGGTGGGAGATCCCACGTCTGGAATTTTAGACAATATTTACATGGATCATTTTGAGCATGGTAAAATAAAAACAAGCATAAAAGGACTGTTTGTGGTTGAGATATGTAGACGATACCTTTGTTTCAATAGATAGCGAACTTAACATACATACATAATTATAGACTGTTATGCCTTTCAGCGTTCAGTCTGCAAGCCTCTGAGAATTTACTAAACGTCGCCACAATCCTCTATTTGCAACTAGTGTTGTGGCCTCATTTAGTTCTATACCTCTTAAATCGTTAGAAACAGAGTCTAACCATCGTCGTCTTGGTCTCCCTCTACTTCTCTTACCCTCCATAACAGAGTCCATTATTCTCCTAGGTAACCTATCCTCCTCCATTCGCCTCACATGACCCCACCACCGAAGCCGGTTTATGCCTACAGCTTCATCCATCGAGTTCATTCCTAAATTAGCCTTTATCTCATTCCGAGTGCCCTCCTGCCATTGTTCCCACCTCTTTGTACCAGCAATCATTCTTGCTACTTTCATGTCTGTTACTTCTAACTTATGAATAAGATATCCTGAGTCCACCCAGCTTTCGCTCCCGTAAAGCAAAGTTGGTCTGAAAGCAGACCGATGTAAAGATAGTTTCGTCTGGGAGCTGACTTCCTTCTTACAGAATACTGCTGATCGCAACTGCGAGCTCACTGCATTAGCTTTACTACACCTTGATTCAATCTCTCTTACTATATTACCATCCTGGGAAAAAACACAACCTAAATACTTGAAATTATCGACCTGTTCTAGCTTTGTATCACCAATCTGACATTCAATTCTGTTGAATTTCTTACCTACTGACATCAATTTAGTCTTCGGGAGGCTAATTTTCATACCATACTCATTGCACCTATTTTCAAGTTCCAAGATGTTAAGACTGCAGGCTTTCGGCACAGTCTGCCATTAAGACCAAGTCGTCAGCATAGGCCAAACTATTTACTACATTTCCACCTAACTGAATCCCTCCCTGCCATTTTAAACCTTTGAGCATATGATCCATGTAAACTACAAACAGCAAAGGTGAAAGATTACAGCCTTGTCTAACTCCTGTAAGTACCCTGAACCAAGAACTCATTCTACCATCAATTCTCACTGAAGCCCAATTGTCAACATAAATGCCTTTGATTGATTTTAATAATCTACCTTTAATTCCATAGTCCCCCAGTATAGCGAACATCTTTTCCCTCGGTACCCTGTCATATGCTTTCTCTAGATCTACGAAACATAAACACAACTGCCTATTCCTCTCGTAGCATTTTTCAATTACCTGGCGCATACTGAATATCTGATCCTGACAGCCTCTCTGTGGTCTGAAACCACACTGGTTTTCATCCAACTTCCTCTCAACGACTGATCGCACCCTCCCTTCCAAGATGCCAGTGAATACTTTGCCTGGTATACTAATCAATGAGATACTTAATGACAGCAATAATATATTAAACTTCTTAAATAACCTCAACCAAAGAGTAAAATTTACTAAGGAGGAAGAAAATAAACATTTGTTAAACTCTTTGGATATTAGAGTAACACGAACAGAAAATAAATTTGTCTTTCAAATTTATAGAAAGCCATCTTACGTCTCAATAACTATCAAAAAAGATTCCCTACATCCAAAATCACAGAAGCAAGCCGCTTTCTTTAGTCGGAAATACAGAGCCTTTAAAATTCCACTCTCTGATAATAGTTTAAGGAATGAAATTAAATTCATAGAAGACTTCGCTTCTGTTAATGGTTATAACATAGATTTTGTTAGTAAAATTATTAATATAGTGAAATTGAAACTGGCCACTAACCTCATCCCAATCAAAACTGCAAAGCAAAATTTTGCAACATTTACATCCACCAATCCAGCAGTACATCAAATCACGAATCCGATTAAAAAACTACAAATTAATATTGCATTTAAAACACAAAATACAAATAGAAATATATTTTTCAACCATAACAGGGTAAATTCAAGCAATAAATGCCAATGTTCAGCTTACTTGCTCTGAGTGTGGTTTTTCTTACGCTGGCCAAACTGGCAGAAGTTTTATAACTAGATATTTAGAACATGTATATCAGTGTTCTCCCCAGAAAATTTCGTTAGCCGGGTGGCAGGAATGAGTAGCCGGGCAGGGAATACTACGTAAAACTTCAATAAGAAAAAAAGAAAAAAAATGAAGAAAACAATTCATCTCCCTCAAGGCATGAACAATTATATCAGACAGGTAAACACTAACTATTGAGTTATCACGAACAAGACATAACAGAGAATTTTGAACTTCTAGTGTTCAAATGCTCCTTCCAAATCATGTAACAGCGGACGTAGGCCTACCACTTGGTATCTGTGGACATGTGGACAGCGATGCGATTCCACTCTAATCCAGACGCCACTTGCGCACGACACTACGTTGTGGTTGAGCTAAACATTTGATCTCCGATGTAATTGATGTAATTATGCTGACAATGATTTGTCATTTAAATTAACAGTTTTACAGTATTTACATGCTAATTTGGTACATCCAATGGCTCAAATATGTATTAGTATTATGTAAATAGCATACATCTAGATCATATTAGCCGGACGGTCTGTAAAAACGGCAGGGCATTGCGCCCATTAAAAAGGTCCAAGGCAGAACACTGATGTAAATGCTGCGAAACATAAATTTTCCGCTATGAGTAATCATATGCAAGAAAAAGGACACCATTTTACTACTATAGAAAAAGATTTTAAAATAATCAGAAAGATCGATAAAGGAAAACTGATGAATGAACTGGAGAACATATATATCCACCTAGACAAACACTTCAACAAAGATAAAAACTTGAATGACGAAATAGAAATCAAAAGCCCATTAATTGAACAAATACAAAAATTAATACAAACATTCCAACTTGATAGCACAAAATTTGCAAACATTTTTATTCCGGATGATAATAATAATAATAATAATAATAATAATAATAATAACAATAATAATAGTCATTCTACGAGTACATATACCCCCTCCTACACTACTTCTGAACATTTCCCTCCACGAATCACGACATTCGCTAGGACGCCGCCCTCTGCTACCTCCCCTCCCAACGCCCTGCAATTACGGAGACACATATACAACATAAGAGTGCAAGTAGAAGGACAAGCAGTCAAACAGCTGAGAGCACTAGTGTAACCGTGGGCAGGAGTAGAAGGGGTGAGTGCTGATCCTTCAACATTAGTTTTCTGATATCACACCATTTAGCATATTCTTACATATATTTCCCTGTTACAAATATGTCAACAGACTTACTTACATAGCTTGGAAGAAATCACTACTCATCTATCACCAAAGCTTGAGTGTCTCCATCTGACTTAGACCCTGCTTACGTTCATACGATTGTTGTAAGCCGGTTAAGATTACAAGAAAATTGTGAATTCAACAAATTCTGATGTTAAATATTTTAAAGTGTTATGAATATTATAACTTATCAATATGGCGCATCAGTTTAGATGTTTTGTGGATGAACAGAATAATACTTACGCCTAAACTCAGCTGTTTTGAGAGTGTATTAAGATTTCATTTTTATATGGTATAACACGTGAAAAATTTTACACCAGATTTTAACAAAGTGTTTTTATGTTCAAACAACAAAAAATTTTAAGACATTCAGCAGTTTAATAGATTGTACATGTGGTTATACAGAGACCAACTGACAGGCATTGTATTTTGAGTATTAGAATAAGATTACTTTTAATTTCAAACTCAACAAATTGTCATATTCTTAATTAGACGACGTAATGTATAAACTATTTATATTTAATAGGGTTTCTTAAAGTTTGTTATTGATAAGTTTGTTAACGGCAAACCATACATGTAAGTTCTGGAACAATGTTACCAATCAACCTTGTAAAAATACAGGGTATTTATTTATGCTTGGCAGGGAGTTTATCGCTCGAACTTGGCCGCCAGTGACAGACCGCTACCAGCCGCTGGCGCGTACGGTTTCTGGCACTTCTGCAGTTGTTGTGAAATATTTGTTATGTGAACGTGTATATCTGCACAATACTTACATTAAGTGCAGAAAATCGTGCGTTAGGATAAGACAAAAATGTCAAGCAAAATTTCCAGGGAGACCAATTGCTGTCAATCGGACAATAAAACAACTAGCCAAGAGATTCAAACCTACAGGTTCAGTAAACAATAAAAGTAGACATAAAGGTCGTTACTTCCTTAATGAAGCGTGTTTGGTTCGAGGATCATAAATAGCCCAGATTTAATGGCATGTTATTTTTATTTGAGGGGAATGTTTATGGGAACAACCCTCACACACAACATGAACTTAAAGACAATATAAGAGCTGCAATTGCATACATCAATGCTGAAGAACTTTGTACAGTAACCGAAAACTTCATTAGGAGATGCAGATTATATTTGGCAGCGCATGGGAAACATTTTTCAGCATAAACTGTAAAAATGGTGAGTAAAATGCATGATCAATGCATAATAATGATTTTCGAGCATAAACTGTAAAAATGGTGAGTAAAATGCACGATAATAAGTTTGAGCACCGTATTCTGCCGTACATATGCATGCGCGGTAGCCGGCAACTAAACCGTCACAGGTGGCCAAGGTTGAGCGAGAAAGTCCCTCCCAAGCATAAATAAAGACCCTGTATTTATGGCTGAAGATGTTCAGAAAAAGAACAAAACATATCCTATGTTTTAACAATCAAGCAATAAAATAAAGATGAGATCCTAATTTTGTATTTGCTTTTTAAGTATTGAATAGTCTGAAATCTAAGTTTCATTATTCTCCTTTTAACAGACTCAATACGGGAAAAAAATGAGGACAGTCTCATGTTCTGAGCTGTCGGTGCAGAAATAGAATCTGATGTTAGTAGGTCAGGCTTGAGTGGAGTTCTTAAAAGTAGGAAAGATCATGTAGATGAAGTTTGAATTCAAAAGTGACACAGGGGTAAAATATATTAGATGTGGAAAGTGTTATACATTTTATTTGTAAACCTTGTTAAGTAGTACTTACTGTATGATCTGAAGTGTGGTGATAGAATGTTTTATTTTTATTTTATTTTTATTCCATGTAACTACCTAACATGTACAGTGTAAATATTTTAGTAACATATGGTATTTGTAACTACTAGATTTCATTTCTATATTTACTGGAACTGTCCAGAAAGTTGTGACAATTTTTGAACAGAGTGTGTTAGCCTTTGTTAGTTATGTATTCTAGAAAGTATGTTCTATTCTGGAATTGGAAGATTCGCGATATTTGAGAAAGTATTTAAACATCATGACTGAAGTAAGTGTTGTGATTGGTCAATCTGGGCAAGCTCCTGTGTTCTGATTTGCTACTTCCCCTTTAAAAGAGGTTAGGCAGCATTTCGTGAGAGGTCTGAGGTCTTAAGTCTCTGAACCGTCTTGGTTTTGCCCTGCCAAGCCTCCCGAAGTTTTGACGTTGTGAACGTCTCCGCGGTACCAGCATGACCTGCCTTGGGGTAAGCGCTGTTTCTTTCTGTCCGGTTTTAAGTTCCTTTTAGTTTTCGTTGGTGTATCACAGGAGTTTACCCTAATCGCCAATCTTTTGATCACATGTGAAAAACAAGTTTCGATTTCGCTCTAAAATGTAATAGTATTATATGCTTCCCCTTACCTTCAATATTGTATTTGTGGAATTTGATTTGTACAGGGATGTACTTGCTTGAAGCTCTCGTCAAAGAATATATAACTGATCGGTGATGTGTCTCTAAGAACATGTATCTGCATCTTACGAAAGGTGTATCGGCATTTTCCACACTGACTGAAACTGTTCGTAATTTATTTATTTTGTAAAGTCCATTTTGTAAATAATATTTTGAAAATCAAAGATCACTTAATTTTTCCGAACCGCAACCTAGGCATATCCATGCCCCTGGTAAGTTCCCAGTTACGTCCAACGTTCCTTGTTTGTTATCGTCAAGTTGCCCTCAGTGATATTTACTTCTCCTGCTTTCACCACAGTTCATTACATGATTACGGTGTGTATAGGGTTTAGGTACCTTGTAATTTGATTTACTTTCCTCCCTTTAACTGTGTTTATGTAGCCGCTGAAGTACCGGTTACAAAAAGGACAAATTAGGGAAAATGTATGCGTTTATAGAAACAGAAATTCAGGATTGGAATACCAAGGGAGATGTTCCAGAAAATTCCAATTTCTTTGAAATCATTTAAGAAAACTCTAGGTAAACAAATGATAAGGAATCTGCCACCTGGTTGATTGAATGTTAGTGCTCATCTAAAGCCCATCATGTACAGGAGCAGGTGCAACTGTGTTCTCATCCCAAGGCGGTGCAGCACTTTCAAGCAAACCCCCAATGGAGCACTCCTGCCATTCTTAAATCTGACAGCACCGAGAATCAAATCCGGGGCACCAAAGACGGCAGCTAATAGTGTTAACCATTACACTACGGAGGCAGACATTTTGAGGGGTGACCAATATAAATCTTACCTCTAATTACTTGGAGAGGGATGTGAAATGGCTGAGGAACATAAATTAGCAGTGTTGAGATTATCCCAGAAAATGGAAACTATTAAATATTTAAGGATATATGAAAGTGCTGGAAGTATCATGCCTATTAATGATTTAGTCTGAACGACTGTCAATTATATCAGACATCATGTGGACTAAGTTGAAGGTCATGTTTAACATGATGACTGTCATGCAGTGCATTTTCTCATTTCTCACTGATGCCAACCACTAACAGATAATTTTCTACTCCAGTTAAGCTTCCAACAATACAGATTTTTCACAAAGAAACAGGAATAGCAGTCATCACATTTTATAATCATTGTTCAGGCCAAAGCATTCAAGCAAGCCCAGGACAATGGTAACAGGAGTACCAGCTGATCCGGGAGCCTGGATATTGGACATGAGCAAGCTCCGAATAGGCTCATGGCCGGTTTCACCAAGCTTTGTTCTAATATGCTTGACGGCTGTCAAAAATGACAACCCGTTTCTTTTTGACGCTTCGTCAAAACCTTTTATATTTCATCATCACTAGTGAGCTGGAATAGACGCTCCGTTTATTTTGACACGATCTCGCATTTCAAAACGACGTTATATCGCGATATATCGAGTTTTATCGTGCGTTCGGATTGCCATTTCTCGATTAATAATTGAAGTACTGAGCCGTGATTGAAAATAGACTTGTTTTGTAATTTAATTTTCTGTTGTAAGAGTGGTCTCAAAAATGGAAGATAATAATATTTCGTCAAATTCTCTGAAGACGAGAAGAGTTTGTTCGTGAGTCTTGTTGCCGAAAGGAACGAGACAATCGAAAACAAGAAAACCGATGGCATAATGTTGCGTGATAAAGAGAAAGCGTGGATAGAACTTGCAAATTGTTTTAATTCTCGTGAATTTGTTTGTAAGGTCAGTGAAACAACTGAAAATGTTTTACGACAACTTCAAAAGAAGGGCTAAGCAAAAAAGATGCCAGGATAAGGTGAATATGTTTAAAACTGGAGGTGGAGTTGCTGTAACCCCTTCATTAGATCAAACATCATCACAACTCCTAGAAATAATCAGGGACCAAGTAGAGCCTCTTCCCAACAACTTGGATAGCGATTCTGCATACATAGGCCTAACCGCATCCAGTAGCAACACTATTGAACCATGCAATGTACTGGTGATGTTTGAAGAAGAACCCAGTACAGAGATCCTTATTCCTACCAGTGAAGAAACTGTCCCGAATACAATCCATGACCTTCCACCATCAACTAGCGGTAGCAAGATATCGTGGGCATCAAGAAACCGGCCTTCTTTTAAGACGACAAAGAAATCAGAAGCATTGAAAGCTCGTGAAAAAGTTATTGAATTGTCAGAAGCAAGAAGGGATCTCTGCATGCAAGAATTAGACATGCTGCAATTAAGGCATAACGAAGAACTAGCCTTAATACACATGAAAAAAGAAACCGAAAAAATTAAGCAAGAAAATGAAAAACTGAGAAGTGCAGTGCTAGAGGCAAAACTTTCCTTTTATTTGAAGAAACAATAGACTAAATTTAATAATAATAATAATAATAATAACAACAACGTAATAATGATCTACGAATGTATTAACCTATAAACTTAAGTAACATTATTAACCAATGACCTATTAGTAACAAACATACAGTCACATTAAATATTGCCTGTTATATGCTATAGAAAACAATAAAGTGTGTGCTTGTTTTTATAATATTAGTGATACAGAACTCGTGTGTTTTAAATGTATTCCACTTTTAAAGCAGTGTCTTAACGGAAATGGTTTTCAACGATTCAGTTCCGATTAACAACTGGAGGACCATCTTGATCAGCTAAGCCAGGTAGGCCTACATTAATTTCCTCAAAGACTAAATAATTCCTGTTAAGTCGTCTTTTTTCTTCTAGATAGTGATGGAGTACTTCATCTTCTGGGGGTTCATTTTCCTTTGTTTGCATAGCAATATTATGTAGCACAGCGGTAGCCACTATGACAGACAAAGATGTTGTTACTGTTGTTTTTAAACCCAGTGATAAGGCCGGAAATCTCCTTTTCCATACTCCATATTGTCGTTCAACAGTGTTTCTTGTCTTAATATGGGCTATGTTGTAGTTTTCCTCGCCTTGATTTCGTGGATTTAAGAATGGCGTAAGAAGAAAACGTGTAAGCCGATATCCATTATCCCCTAGGAGATGTCCGTCTTGGATTCCTCCCGTATCAAATTTCATTCTTATTTCAGAATTATCAAAAATAAAACTGTCATGAACCGATCCAGGCCATCTAGCAACAATATTCCTTATTAGTAAATTAGCATCACAAATAGTCTGTACATTAATTGAGAAATAGGACTTTCTGTTGCGGAAAACTTCTGCATTATGTCCACCAGGAGACAGTATAGGTATATGTGTGCAGTCGATGGCACCTATTACTCCAGGGAAGTTGCTTATCATATAAAAATCGCGAATAACTGAACGAGCGTCGTCACCTTCAGAAAAATTCACATACAGGGGTCTCAAGGAACCAATTCCTTCGGAAACTTTTCTAATATAGCGACAAATTGTTGATTTAGATACACTACTCACATCTGCTAGTACCAATTGAAAAGAACCAGTAGCATAAAAACGTAGAGTTAAAAGTAGTTGTTGTATCGGTGTTAACGGACGGCTTCTATTAGTAGGATATTCCAGTCTATTTTCAATTTGCTCTAAAAGTTTCAGTACTACTCTCTTGGAAAGTCTGTACCTAGTTACAAAATTGAAGTCATCTACTGAGAAGAAATGATCATTATGGTCAGAAATTGCACGTTCAGGTCCCAGATTTTCCAATAATTCTATATACAGTAATTCAGCATCAAAGTCTTCTAAATAACGTTCTGTGAAATGCTTTAACACTTCCTGTAAAATGTCAAAACGCTTAAAACACTTTAAAAGAGATCTGTAATTTCCAACTACTATTGAACACTGCAATGTTTACAACACGGACACACCATTTTAAACGAATCGTCATATTTGAAGGTCGAAAATCGGCGCGTCAAAATTGACGGTGCGTTTGACGATCGTCAAAGTAAACAGACATTGAAGAAACTAAAAAATGGACGATAAACGAAAGGTCAAAGTTAAACAGTCGTCAAATTCATAAACGAAGCTTGGTGAAACCGGCCATCAGAGTGAATGCAGCAATTTAAACCAGTGAAACCTATACGAAATGTGCTAACAAGGTAGTCAATATCCTACATTGTGCACACTAAGGCCATCAACACAGTCTGATTGTGTTTGTTTTATAATTTTTATTTCATTTATTGAATTTGTGCATTATTCATGGAATACAACTCTGCCTGTCTCCTAAAGGTCAGTTTCATTTGTTATTGGGGTATAATAAACATCTTACCTCTTCATTTGGGCCTGCAGATACATCAGAGTCCCTGAACTCAGGTGAATGTTCTATAATAAGGGCATTCATCATATTTGTTATTCTGTGGGTCCAATCATCTGACTTGGAGTCCAAAAAGGAATTTCCATCTTCCTCCACGTGCTCTTGCGAAACTCCTTAAAAAAAAAAAAAAAGAATAAATGCATTTAGCTACCATAAAAAAAGTCTAAATCAAATTAAGTACAAAGAAAACATCTCTTACACCTAGTTACACTGAAGAACTCAATCAGAATCAGCATGGCATGAAGTGTGTGCCTAGGCATTAAAAATCTTGTTTTAGGCATCATTGATCTCAAGATACTCTCCACTTATACAACCTTACTGGATGCGACGATGCTATTTCCACTCGTGACAGTTCTATTGTCTTGGCTGAACAACTTTCATAGAAGACATTATCTGTTTTACATTTTCCCAAACAGGATTCCAGGTCCTCAAAGCGCTGTGCATATCTCCAGGAAGTTCGTGCCCTTTGCCGTTCAACAAGATACAGACATGCCAACTTTCAAAAGTAAAAAATCAGGAGAAATTTGGCAGCAAATCGCGACTTATTCAGACATCACTGATGGCAGAACATGTACTAATTCATTATAATTCAAAACATTAACAATTCTATTTGGCCTACATATATATATTTTGCTGAGGGAGACCAAGACGACGATGGTTAGACTCGGTTTCTAACGATTTAAAGATAAGAGGTATAGAACTAAATGAGGCCACAACACTAGTTGCAAATCGAGGATTGTGGCGACGTTTAGTAAATTCAGAGGCTTGCAGACTGAACGCTGAAAGGCATAACAGTCTATAATGATTATGTATGTATGTATGCATTTACATGTGAATACTACATACGGGACATACCTGAACTGTAGGAGCATATGACATCTCATCCTTCAACGTGGTGTTCACATTACGGCTAACTGTTGTTCAACACACCAGTAGCTGACTTAGCCCTCTTCAGAAAATCTGAACTAAATTTTTGTTCAAAGCACTTGCCTTGCTGAACTGATTTTATAGTTATAAATTTCTCCAACGTTTGTTCAGATAGCAAGGATCTCAACTGTGTTTTCGTCTTTGTGACTCTGTAAAAATCCTCTCACATTCTGCATTGCTATGTGGAATTGATAAAATAGCATTACCTTAGAGTGTGTCACATTTAAGTACATTACCAGCTGATTTTGCCCATTGAACATCAATTCTTCCTTTTGCCAGGTCTGTTTCTTTGAGCTGAAAGTTACAGCAGGGAGTGCAGAATATCAGTTTCTTTATCTAAATGGTCCGTTTCCCTAGTCAGAATGTTCAGAAACTTGTTAATGAAAAATCTAAGGCTAGAAAATGATGCCTTTCTTATAGCAGAAATATTTGCAACTTTTGCATTAATTAAAACTTTTTCTTTGAAAATAAATTTGTGTACCATGTAGTCGCACGATGAAAAGAAATACTTCCTACCAGACTTAAAGAACATGCACCTTTCCTCAGACTTCAAGGTGTTCACTAAAACAAACGCAAAGTTCCCTATCATCAGATCACAATCATCCTTTTGATTTGCTGGAGTTTGATAATCTACATCGAGGAGAGAGGAGGAGCTTTTAATAACGTGTGGTTTCACAAACCTTGCCATCATATTCTTCAATAGTTCAACTGACCTCAGTAAGTAGATGTGCGGCATATCCATAAAACTTGAGAGAAAAGGGCAAAAAGACTTATGTAAATTCGATGAAAGGAACACGAACAGTAGTTTCTTCATGTGACAATTCATGGCACTTAGTGTCATCAGCAGATTCAATTTTTTTTAGTGAAACTGATGACTGGGTTTTCTTTTTAACTGAGGAGTGTGGTGAAATGTTATGACAATGCTTCACCTTTTCAGACAAACAAGACACATCTGCACTTAAACTGTGCTTAGAAATTTTGTAAGTCTTCAAAGTTCCCATCTGAGAATCCTTACTCACAATTTTGCTCCTGAATAAACTAACCAAAGGGTCCCACTGCAGCAAACTCCTAAACACCCTACTTAGTGATAACCTTCGAGTAAGCACATGGTTCAGAATTTTCCTGATCTCTGTGTTGTGTAAAGTATGAAATTCTCTGAACTTTCCTTTCCTCTTTGCACTCCTTTCCAGATAATAAAATATATCAATTATAGTTTCACCTACATTTACAGGCAAGCACACCGCACCCTTCTCTGCAACAAGATTAATTAGGTGACAAGAGCAGCCTACGATGATTATGTTACTATTTTCCTGTTTCATACATCCTGCCACACCATTCTTTAATCCTACCATTTCTGGAGCATTATCAGCACCAAGAGCTAGGCAGTTTTCTAATGGAATGCGGAATTCCCAAAAAGTTGAGAGCAAAAGATTGACAGTGTTAGCTCCAGTAGCATTTCCTTCTAAATTAGGCACAGAGAGTAGACAACTCAATTTCATTGAGTTCAGGCCTAAAAGATGTTACAACAATGGGACATATTTTCAAGTCGCTTTTATTGCTACCATCAGTAGCAACAGAAAATGCATTCACCTGCAAATGTTTTACAATTTTTGCCCTTTCTTCCATGAACATTTCTGTAATTACAGCCACTGTTTTCGTTTTAGCGCACCCATATCATTTAGCGATTTCTGAATCAAGAAACATTTTGCGAAACAAAGGTCCCGCGTGGTCAACACAATTTACAGGCAGGTAATGTTCTACAATAAATGACTTAAATAACGCCTCGGCATTCGTCACAGGATTTACATTTTAGTTTTTACATGAAAAGTTCAGTTTCTGGTTTCTTTCTCCACACTGGACACTCTCCTTATGTATTTTCTTTTGCATAAACGCAACTGAAAAATCACACCTACATATAGTACAGAATGTGAATGTTTGTTCCTTCCTGGATTCACTCAAATACGGAAACTCTTCCCTATAAGCACTTTTAAACACTGTATCTATTTCTTTCTTGACATTTTGGCGAAAACAAATATTAAGACACAACAGGAGCACTTCTGCAGGTCCTGGCCCAGGTAGACGACTATGGCGTGCTACTTCTGAGGTTAGGTTACTCAGTTGCACAGAGAATGACTATTATAGAGCAAAGAGGAGCAGATGACTGGCCATCGTGCTCCATACTGCCCTCTGGTATTATTAGAACTACTATCGATAGGAAGAGGAAATCCACAGGAGTTTCAAATAACATTAAAATTACGGATACTGCTCTGAAAATCAGGAGATCGGTCCCGCTTAAATCGGGAGACTTGGCATATCTGAAGATATATCCATGCAAAAAGTAAAATAATATACAATT
Source organism: Anabrus simplex (assembly GCF_040414725.1). Lineage (NCBI taxonomy): Eukaryota > Metazoa > Arthropoda > Insecta > Orthoptera > Tettigoniidae > Anabrus > Anabrus simplex. The sequence continues at coordinate 2,177,878 of NC_090271.1, forward strand.
GTAAAAATTGAAACTGTTGAGGTTTAAGCCACTCAAATAGGCATTTATCACATAATAGGCACTAATGGCCAAAATAAGCATTTATAGGAACTAACAAATGCCTTTTAACAGTCATAACAGATTTTTAACTTTACAAATTTAGCAAGTATAAGAACAAATAACTGAACACAGCAACTGGGAGCAGACAGTGAACAAAACAAATGTGACAGATCTGAACAAGAACAGAAATTCTCTTCAGCATGTAGCATGTGGTTGTGAACTTTATCACAGAACGTGAAAAACTATCCATGAAATTTTCCGAATGCAAGCTCACAACTATGCGATTATTAACGGCACAGCCCACTCAAGCAGTACCCGTGACATACCATGCAAACCAAAAGGCTTGGCTGAGCACTGAAATTTGTTCACAATTTTTACGGTCTTTCACTGCCTCTATGAGTGCACTAGGAAGAAATGTGCTCTTTGTGAATAACTGTGCTACTCATTCAGAACACAGCCTCTTGATCTTGGGGTAACTATCACAAGCACCTAGTGCAAACTGCTGTGTGCTTGTTGGATGCTGGGTGGTAAGTGAACAGAAATCCATTTCACAGTGGAGGTATACCAACCTACTGTGGTGAACTGTTTTCAAAAAGGTTGTTTCAGCTACAAGGGCAGAAACTCTTTGTGCTAATGGTGAAAAGAGTGATTAAGATGAAGACTGGGAACAATTAAGGGATAGAAATGACTGTCCCCATAGATTTTGAAGTGGAAACAACTGAAGGGCTGTGTGATCAAGGGCAGAGCAGAGAAGTGATGAAGGGGAGAAAGAATCATGAGCGCCAAGTCTAAAAACTCTTTCAATTCATAATAATAAAAAATTACACATTCTCTGAAATTATTTGTATTTTGCTAAAAACGCAGGTTAATCGCTATAATATACGCTTATAGCACTGATTTGCAATAAGAGAATTGACATTAAAAGTTTTTAACTATTACCAGATGTAATGAACAGTGAAAAGAAATGGTGTAAATATCATTTTCATTTACATCGCGCACATTACACTTGCAATATTTCGATACCTCTACGAGGTTGACATGAACCAAAAATCTCCAACTACAGTACCTGTATTTCATTATTTTGCTCTCCCCACCTCTGTTACCCGTGTTTATCATTTTCCGCATTCTCCTCAAAAAATGATGCATCAGGGTTTTACTGTATTAAGAAAGAAGACAAGAAAATATGTGATAATTATCAAGAAATTATGTATTTGTATTAGGTTAGGTTATCATGTAAGACATATCTTGAGCATGTAGTGTAAGGGATTTTGTAAGAGTATCAACATTTTTTTTTTTAGAAAATTGTAGAATATTTAGATTTAGTGGAAAGCTGAATGTATAAAGTATTATTCAGGATGTTAAAACTTGAAACGTTTAGAGTTATATTTGAAACGGCTGTTGGTCTCATTGGGTGAGTCGTCTGGGAAGATGCCATCATACTCAGGCGAGAATAGCTTTCATGCTAAAGAGGAGATTACTGTGTACCAGTCAACTTGGCATTTCCCTCTCAAAGTGTATTTATATGGATGGATGCTAAATAAAAATGAAAAGAACCATCTTGTGCGATTGAAAGATGAAAAATGCGATGCGAAGAATTAAGAACACTGGAAACCAATGAAGATCAATCCTTCGACTGACGCAAGAGTAATAGACTAATAGAACTTGGAAACAATATAAGGGAGTATATATGAGTCAAATTCACATGGAGTGGTAAAGTCTGTACATTCACAACTTCAGTATCATTCATGTCCAACAGTTTTCACTGTAATAAGAGGGTCTATAGATTCATCAAGAAGACAGAGAAGTCGAAGGGATGGTAGAGCAATAAAAATGAGTAACTGCGGGAAGGACAGTACAAATTACTGCAATTGTTTGTCCTTCAAGTAGGTAACGATGCGTAAATTTATTAAATATTAAACTTCTTATGATATAAGCTACTAGGACAGTGATTATTAATAGAATAGAGAGTGTACGATCATGAAAATAAAAAAAAATTGTTCTATTAAAGGGGAGGCACTATTTTGTAAATTTAAATTCGATCAGGTTGCCATGTTCTAATAAAAGGGTGAACTTTATATGTAGAGCTTAAATCTACCGCACTACTCTGCCATATTAGAAGTTGGTTAATATAGGTAATTCAGGGTATGAATGTTCAGCAGGAGGATGAGATTGATATTCTAATGAACTTACTATATTTATAGGAAATAACACAGTTCGGTTCGAAATCATTCTCTCTCAGATAATGAAAATGAAGATAATACCAATAAATGAAATAGTTGACCCTAGTCTTGAAACAATATTACAAGAGGTGTAACTATCTGGCTAGTCTGAAATAGCGACAGGGTATACCTGCTAATCCTAAGAGGTCTGAAGAATCAAAAAAGTTGTTGATAAAAAATAGGATCTCCACCACCAGCAGGATCAAAAAATGAGGTATTTAAGTTTCGATCAGTAAGTAGTATGAGCTCCTGCTAGACAGGTAGAGAATGGAGAAGTAAAGCGGTAATTCCTACGGCTCTTACAAATAAAGGTGTTTGATCTAGCAATATCCCAGGAGCCCGTATATTGATAGTTGTGGTAATAAAATTAACAGCACCCAAAATAGATTAAACCCCTGCTCAGTGGAGAGAGAAAATTGCAAAATCAACAGAGGCACCAGCATGAGCAATTCCTGAGCAATTTTACATTAATAAGTACTCTTGCACCATCACTTATCGTTTGTATTAAACGTTTTTAACAATGAAGTGCCTGATAAGGATTACTGTGATAGAGTAAATCATGTAATTATTTACCTTCATTGTATCTAACAGATTTAAACTACTCCCTAAAGTATCAAAAAATTTCGCGTTTCATACAGCTAAATATATCCATGGGTAAATACCGCAAATATCGATTCGTAGTAGTAGTAGTAGTAGTAGTAGTAGTAGTAGTAGTAGTAGTAGTAGTAGTAGTAGTATGACTTGTGAGGTGTGGCTATGAAGTTGTTTAGATTATTATTTCGTTGCCATAAGATCTGTGTCAGAGCGACATATAACAAATTCTTTAAAAAAATACATTTTTTTTTACATAGTTATGTCCAGACTTTATTTGGTATAATATTGATCGTATTATTTGTGAGGTTATGTCATGAAACATCTGCTGTGTGTGTATATATATACAGTTGAACCTGCTTTATACGTAACTCGGTTCTACGTAATTCGTATTTGTACGTAATTTCCTTTAGGTCCCGGCAAAATATAATTTAAAAGCGTGTTAATTAAACCTTATTTATACGTAATCCGTTTATACGTAATTCGCTGTTATACGTATTAAGTGACAGTGAAATATAACTGAGTTGTGCGTAATTGTAATGAGAATGTGCTTTTAAAAAAGGAACTACTGTGTTTACGAAGTTTCCTCTTTGTCGGCGTAGGTGGAAGTAGAGCGATCGGTTTTCGGTGCTGTTGAGTTTCGCCGAATGACATTGTTGACCCGTACTTACTGGCGGCTTAACAAAGGCGAGTTATCTTCGCTCCTCCTCTACCTTCGTCGTTTCTTTGACACGCCGCCAAAAATTAAGATACATTATAAGCAAAGTGGGCTGTTTTGGTGCGAAACAAAAGAAAATACAGTAAATTTGTTTGAATATGAGAATTTCTTTCGTGGGAACAACGGAGAAGTAAAATATCCACGATGCCGGTATCTGGTGTTTACTGTTGAACAGTAATTTTGTCATTCAGTTGCTTTTGATTAGCCATGGAGAACAGAAAAAGGAAACGTTTTACGCTATTTTGGATGAGTTCTTAAAACTGGGTTCAAAATCAACAGAGCGCAGCCTTCAGCAGGAAGGAATGTACGTAGATTTGGAGAAAGCACTTTTCAAATGGTTCCAGCAAAAGTGGGCTGCAGCTCTACCAATTAGTGGAGACATGCTGAAGGCAAAGGCGAAGGATTTAGTTAAAATAATGAGTATCATTGCTGATATCAAGGCTTCATTAGGATGGTTGCAAGGATTTAAGGATCGTCATGGAATCACAGGGAGAACAATTTGCGGTGACTCAAAATCTGCAGACGACGTCACGGTGCAACACTGGAAAGAAAAGGTTCTGCCGGGTATCGTAAGCGATTATCAGCCTCCAAACATCTACAACTGTGATGAGACCGGCCTATTCTACAATTTCCTTCCTAATTAAACATTAGCTGAAAGAGGCGACTCATTCCATTGAGGGAAGAAAAGTAAAATTCGTGTAACAGCACTTCTCGCCACCAATGCAGATGGACCTGACAAACTTCCTCCACTTGTGATAGGAAAATCGAAGAATCCGAGGTGTTTTAAGGGTGTGAAAACAAAACCTAAGGAATATGAATCCAATTGAGCAGTGGTTGAAAAACTGGACTTTAAAATGAAAAAGAAACAGAAGAAGATCCTTCTTCTTATGGATCGTTGTGCAGCACATCCACCTCAAATCGTTCTGGAGAATGTCCGAATGGAATTTTTCCCTCCTAATGGTACCAGTGTTCTACAACCACTTGATTTGGGCATCATTGCAAATATCAAAGTGCATTATAAAAATGCTGGTTCAACATCAAATCAAAATAAAATCAAAATCTCTTTATTTGCAAATGAGCTGTCTACCTCGGTGGCAAATGGTACACTAAAATACATTATTGTCAAGCACTAAATATTAAATTAACAAGAGAAGAAAATTTTTCCTATAATACAATATTATACAATTTACGCTAACAATGTTTTCTATTAAACACACAGCTCATCCTTAATAAATTTATATTGTTTACAAAATTCTAATTGTAATATCTCCTGTACTACTTACAAATATAGTCAATTGCTTCAAATGATACTATAAAACTGGTATAACATTAATATTTACATTGCATTTATTTATTTACTATTTTTTTTTTTTTTACCGTTCTGGATCCTAAGTAGCATAACGACCTGCTGCGTCTTAACCAGAGCCCCTTTTGCCACCACTTTTCAGAGTTCCTGAAGGGCCTTCACAGCTACCGTAGCGGTCCCAGGGCCCTCGAAGTCCCCACTGTACTTCACCCCTACAGGCAGTCCCCTACTTTGGTTGTCCAAACTCCTTAGACCAGGGGATGGAATTAATTTATTCACACACATTTTTTTATTTACAATAACCTGCACCGGTCGAATGCCCTCTAACACTTCATTTATTTTCTCTGTTGCTGTTTATTCTCTTCTTGAATATCTGTACAGATTTTGGAAAAGGATCAAACACTACCCCTGGTAAACTGTTCCACTCCTTCACACCCTTCCCAATGAATGAAAATTTACCCCAATCGCTTCTGCTAAAATTCCTTCTAATTTTATATTTGTGGTCAGTCCTGCCGATATAATTATTTTCCAACTGAAGCCTCTCACGGATATCTCCCCATGCTGCTTCTCCTGTATAGGCTCTATATAATCCTGTAAGTCTAGTTTTCTCCCTTCTCTTACTTAAAGTTTCCCACCCAAGTTCCTTTAACATTTCTGATACACTACTCTTTCTCCTGAAATCCCCTGTTACAAATCTTGCTGCTTTCCTTTGCACACTATCTATTTCTTTTATTAGGTATTCTTGGTGAGGATCCCAAACACTGTTTGCATATTCCAATAATGGACGAACCATACTCAAGTAACTTTTTTCTTTTAATTCTTTGTTGCATCCTTTAAGTAGCCTCATTATGACATGTAATGATCTGTATGCTTTCCCAACAATGTCATCAATATGACCCTTCCAGTGCAAATTACTTTCAAATCTCACACCTAAGTATTTGCACTTGCCATCTTTTGGGATAACTACCTCATCCAAAGTATATTCAAATTCAGTTTTAAAGCTCCTGTTTGTAAAAGTTGTAACAGTTGATTTGCCTCCATTAACCTTCATATTATTTTCTTCAACCCATTGTTGGATACTTTCAAGGTCCCTTTGTAATTCTGAACAATCCTCAATGTTGTTTATTTCTCTATAAACAATTATGTCATCTGCATACAATCTTATTTTTGATGTTATATTGTTCCCTAAATCATTTGCGTATATTAAGAAAAGTAACGGACCGATTATACTACCCTGTGCAATTCCCTTCCAAACTTTCTCTTCCTGCGATACATTATTTCCTACTTTGACTTTCTGAACCCTTGAATTTAGAAATGCTTTTATCCAACGTGTAACCCTTACGTCCAATCCTATTCCCTCCAATTTCTTTAATAATATTCCATGTTCCACTCTATCAAAGGCTTTGGAAAGATCTATGGCTATGCAATCTAACTGACCTCCTGAATCCAACTGATCTGATATGTCCTGCTGAAATCCCACCAGTTGTGCCTCACAAGAAAATTTCTTTCTAAATCCATACTGGCTCCTCATGAACCAATTTTTATCATCACATATCCCTCTGATGTACTTCGATATTAAACTCTCCAGAATTTTACAAACTATACTGGTCAGGCTGATTGATCTGTAGTTCTTTGGTTTCCTTTTATCACCCTTTCCTTTATAAATTGGTATTATTATAGATTCCTTCCATTCCTTTGGTATTACACTATTATTTATGACATAGTCAAAGAGAAATTTTAAATAAGGCACTATGTACCACCCCATTGTCTTTAATACCTCCCCAGTAATTTGATCACTTCCTGCAGCTTTTCCTTGCTGAAGCAGTTGGATTTCTCTGAAAATATCTTCGTTTGTGAATGAGAAGCTACTCCCTCTCTATCTCCTGTTTCGGTTTCCAACTCTTGACAATCATCGACTGAATCTCTAAATTCCCTACTAAATAGGTTTGCTTTCTCAGTATCTGTTAAATAGTGTTCACCCCCTTCTCCCACCATTGTAGGAATTTGGACTCCTTTTCCTTTTTGATTCCTGATATATGAATACAGCTTTTTCCATTTCCCTTTTTGGTCATTACCCTCTTGAAGTATGCCATTCATATAATTCTCTTTTGCTTCCTTTTTCACTCTATTCAGTTCCCTCATTAGCTGTTTTCTAGTTTCTCTACTCTCCCTACCCTCTTTGATTTTCCTGTTTACTATTCTACATTTTCTTTTTAATTTTCTTATTTCCCTTGTATAATAAACAGGGTCTGAGGTCATTTTACCCTTCTTAACAGGTACAAATCTCTTCTCTCCTTCCCAAATAATTCCTTTAAATTTAGCCCAAAGTGTATCCACGTTACTCCCTTCACTTATCCAACAACTGAATTGTGATTTAAGGTAAGTCCCAAATTCATCAACTTTAGTTTTTCTGTACAATTTCTTGTCTTGTGTAACCCTCTTATTAAGCCTTTTTGGTACGAGTCCTACATCCATTATTACAGCCTTATGGTCTCCTATTCCTTCAATTACCTCAGTTTTATCAACAATTTCCCATGGTTTAACCAAGAATACATCTAGTAAGTTATTGAGACGAGTCGGTTCTTGTACTACTTGTGTAAATCCTCCCTCCCAAATTAACTTATTTGCCAGTTTCTGTTCATGGGCTTCGCTTGCAGCTCCTTTCCATTCAACTTCAGGCAAATTTAGATCTCCCCCAATTATTACCATATCATTATTATTGTTTTTATGAGTATAATCTATTATTTTTTCAAAGATTTCCATGTCTCTTTCCTCTCTTCCAGGCCTGTATGTTCCTATAATTCCCACCTCCTTCATATTATCACAAACTAATTTTATCCCTAATATTTCATCCCTTTCATCGGTAAACCATTCATGTGAACAGTAAGTTTCCTTCACCAGAATAAACACACCCCCTCCCTTTTTATCTCCTCGGTCTCTACGATAGACTGTGTACCCTTCTGGAAATACTTCTCTATTACCCACCCCTTCTTTCAACCACGATTCCACTCCTATCACCACATCAGTCTCATAAGATTCCATCAATGTACCGAATTTTAATTGTTTATTTACTACACTTTGACAGTTTACCAAGAGCAATCTCAGACCCCCTTCCTCCCTAAAACTTGACTGTTACAATTGGGTAACTTGAAATTAATAACACTGAGTGACGCAGGAAATGAACATCTCTCCATTAATTTGCTATAAGCCATGGACTTTATTTCGGCTGCCTGGAAGCAGGTGTCATCCTCCATAATCAGCAACTGTTTCCGCAAAGCTGGTGTCTTACTGGAAGAGGCTGTCTCTAATGATGACTATGGGGACGAAGTTTTGTCTGGCAATGAGCTAACGCTACCGGTGGGTGTAGAATTCGATACTTTTGTGCATTTCGATGACAGTCTGGCTGTATGTGTAGAACTACCGGATGAAGTGATTATTGCTGATGTATGCCAACAACACGGCAGTGATGGACCAGCTACAAGCGATAGTGACATTGGATATGGAGATAACGACTTGAATCTTGACACCTGAACTAAGTGAAGTGTTATAAGTGGAATCGAAGTGTGTAGGCGTTACATCAATGCGAAAAGTTGTAGTGAAAATGCTTTGAATTCATTACTAAGTTTGCTAAAGGAGGGTTATACTCTTAATGCAAGAAAAGTGAAATACGCCAAATTATCTGATTTCTTTAAGGCTGGGCCAAGTTCAAAATAATAGTCTCTGTCTTAATGTATTTATTATTTACAAGGATTTACACAAGTAGGTCTATTGTTTTTTCGGTAAATATGTGATGTATTGCGTAAGTCTGATTTCTAAGTAATTCTGAGTTACAAGTAGTTTCTTCTCTTCCCCTTGATATACGTATAAGTCAGGTTCAACTGTATATATATATATATATATATATATATTAATGAGCTTACTTAATGTAAGAACACGTAATTAATAGTATATAATTTATTGTTAACTGTATATATCATCGTAGGTTATGATTTTCATTTCCGTGTTGACGTATAACCAATATAATAGAGTTTGAGGGATGTTCCACCATTCAACGCATTGTAAAATGTATTAAATTTATTGGGCAAAGACTGGTTTTGACTCCCTTGGAGTCATCAGTTCTTGTTGAATATCAAATCAAGGGGAATCTGATGACAATCGTCATTAGGATTGCCTACATACAACTCAATTGGTTGATATAAAACATAATAAAAAATTATACACATAATGGCGATTGCCTAAAAACACATCAATGGGTTGCAAAACATACACCTTGAATTGTAGCATACACATGGTATGCAATACTTGAAACTTCAAAAGTTCTTAGTTCTGGTTTAAACTGTCGTGTGTTCATGGAACACGGCACACTGGAAACATATGCACTGGTTGAAAATATACACATCAACACGAAATACTTATGATATGAAACACATGGTGCTTTAAGAATGTTCTTGGACTTATTGGTCTTGTTTCAATCGAATTAAACTGGATGAAATATATACACATTGAAATGAAATCCACACAAACTACTTGGCACTTAAAAAGTTCTTGGTTCTGGTTTAAAAAACTGTTGTGTGTTCGTGGAAAACTGAATAACTTGTTGGTCTTGTTTCAATTTATTAGAAATAAATGCACTAGTTGAAAATACACATAGACATGAAAATTAATACATTGACATGAAACACGTGGCACTTCAATGATCTTGGATTTGGGTTAAAAAGTACTGTCATATGTTTGTATAACTGAGAATCAGATCAACCATTTCACTATCAGCAAGACATGGCGAATCTCCCTCTTGGAGGTGAGGAACAAAAGGGGGGCAGATGTGGAAAATGACTATCACTTAGTAGTAGCTACGCTCCGACTGAAGATTGCAAGTACTAGGCACATACATCAGAAGAGGAGGATAAAGTATAACTGGGATAAACTGAAGGATAAGGAGGTGCAACAATATTTTTCACTAGAATTGAGTAACCGATTCCAACAGCTAAGAGAGGAAGTAAGACAGGATATTGAACAATTGGAAGAGCATAGAGAATACCTACATTAATACCTGTGAAAAGGTCTTAGGCAAAAGGGAGAGAGGAAGAGAGGAATGGATTACTGAGACATGGGAAGCCATGAATCAAAGGAAGGAATGTAAGAAAAGACTCAAAACTACAAGAACGCAAGAAGAGAAGGTACAAGCTAGAACAGACTTTAATGAACTTAAAAAAATAATGAAGAGATTTCGACATGACAAATAAGCATTTCAATTAAATTGAAATAACAAATAACGTAGTTTAACCTATTCAATACAAATAAGAAATGTAGAGTTACATTTCTATTGAATTATAAGCGGAAGCGGTACCGGTTTCGACCCAAATCTGGGTCATCAGCCGAGTAAAATGTAAAAACAATGCATAGGTAAATAAGAAATTAAAGAATGAGTCTTTCACAAAATAAGATGATGGGGATTGGCACTGTGCAATTTTAAATCGTAAAATCTAGAAGAAGTAGAAGGTCAGTCACTTATATGAAGTAAGGTGCGATCTTCTGAATAGTAGCATAACACACGCAAAGTTCGGCACTGTCTCCAAATGTTTACGAGAAGAGGTGAACAGTTAAGTGAGTCAGCATGCGTATATTATCAGGCGCAAAGTCACAACATAATTTAATGAATATGAAGTCCAAAATAGTGTAGAAATCGAAGACGAGTCGCTTGATTGAAGCGAATTGCTAGCTCCTGAAGATCAGCGCAACACACTCAATGTCCGACACTGTGCTTTCAAATGCCGACGGAACTCTGAATAGCTTGATGATCCAGTCCGTAATTGTTTCGGTTGCGAAAGTGTGTATATATACATATATATAATTTCACCAATATTGAAAAAGACATAAAAATACTTAAAATCATTAACATAGCCCTCCTCCTAAACACTACTGAAAATTGTTTTATTCACCTTGACCAATACTTCAACCCTAATTTCAATTCAAACGACATTTCTGAAAAATCCAATATCCTATCTGACTTCCTAATTCTTCTCAGAAATTCTAAATTTCAAAACCCAAATTCAATTTTCCATGCCTTACAAAGTTCTTACCCACGTTTTCTACCTCCAATAATCCACCCTCCTAACCCACCCTAAACTACCCCTCCTTTATTTTTGATGGTTATGAATTTCATGTTTTTGGTCTGTATTGAACAATATATAAGTAATAATAATAATAACTTAAATGTTTCCACCTTTTCAATACAATATATTCACAAAATTACAAAATTATACGGTACTAGTTTCGACCCATCTAGGGGTCATCATCAGCCACAAATGATCTTTGCTCCAATACGGCTGATGATGACCCCTAGATGGGTCGAAACTAGTACCGTATAATTTTGTAATTTTGTGAATATATTGTATTGAAAAGGTGGAAACATTTAAGTTATTATTATTATTACTCCTCCTTTATTTCCCTATCTTATCCTTTCCCATCCTCTTAACTTCCAATCCTTTTAATCTTCTCTTATCCACTAATCCTCTTCCTTATTGTTTCTTCTCTTTTCACCTCTCCTCTCGGAAAAAAAAAAAAAAACTACTTTCCGAATTTCTACACTATTTTGGACTTCATATTCATTAAATTATGTTGTGGCTTCGCGGCTGATAATATATGCATGCTGGCTCACTTAACTGTTACATTTTTACATTTTATTCGGCTGATGACCCAGATTGGGGTCGAAACCAGTACCGCTTCCACTTATAATTAAATAGAAATGTAACTCTACATTTCTTATTTATTTGTATTGAATAGGTTGAACTACGTTATGTGTTATTTCAATTTAATTGTGATACAGTTCAATATGGAACATCATGAAATTTTTATCTTTAAAAACAAGCATTTATCAATCTTGCAACACAAGCTGAGACGGCAGCACAAAACAATGATAGTAAGACCCTTTACCACATCAAGAGATTAACAGAAAAGTATTCTAGATGTGACAAGCCAGTGAAAGCCAAAGATGGGAAATTATTGTCCACACACAAGGAACAGCTAGAAAGATGGAGAGAACTCTTTCTGGAGATCTTGAATCGTGAAACAATCGAGGAAGAGAAGACAGAGGTGATGACAGAAGAGCAGGAAGATGTTACTATCAGTACAGAACCACCATCAAGAACAAAGATCCAAAGGGCCATTAAACAACTAAAGAATGGCAAAGCGGCAGATATGGACAATATCGCACCGGAAGCCTTGAAAGTGGATGTGGGTACTTCAGTCAAGATTCTGTTCCCAATTTTCAAGAAGATTTGGGAAGAAGAGAAGATCCCCACAGATTGGAAGAACGGATTGTTGATTAAGCTTCCGAAGAATGGAGATTTATTAGAATGTGATAACTGGAGAGGGATTACCCTCCTTTCGATACCAAGTAAGGTACTCTCACGAGTAATTTTAGAAAGGATGAAAAAGCGTGTTAACTCAAGGCTGAGAAAAGTAAAAGCAGGATTTAGAGGTTATTCCTGTACAGACTAGATCAACATATTGCGCATAATTACAGTACAATCCACGAAGCTGCAATCATCACTGTATCTACTATTTGTAGGCATTTGGTAGTGTAATGAGGAAGAAGATGTGGAAAGCCATGAAAGGGTTTGGGATTCCAAAGAAAATTATAAAGATAACCCAAGAAATGTATGAGAACTACACATGTCAAGTTTTACATCAGGGGATGTTGTCTGAGCCCATGCCAGTACACACAGGAGTTACGCAAGGATGTTTGCTGTCATCTATACTATTTCTGATGGTGCTGGATCTTATGATGAAGGCAATGAATCGCCGAAGGGGAATTCAATGGGGTCTGACAGGCAGGTTGGAGGACTTGGACTTCACGGATGACTTGTGTTTGCTAGCCAGCAGTTTTAACGATATAGAAACAAAGTTGAATGATTTAAAAACTGAAGCATCAGAGGTGGGATTGAAGATAAATGGAAGGAAAACCGAGAAGATGCATTATAATAACCGAAACAAGGCACTATTATTTTTAGGAAGCCAAGAGATCGAGCAAGTCGAGCAGTTTTGCTACCTGGGAAGTATAGTCACCCCTGAGGGAGGAACTACAGAGGATATAGGAAATAGAATAAATAAGGCTAAAGGAGCATTTGCAATGCTGAGACCAATCTGGAAATCAAGGCAACTTCACACCTATCCCAAACTACGCATCTTCAATACAAATGAGTCGGGTGGAGCTAAAGGGTAATAAGTCACAATATGTCTTATTTTTCTAAGCGAAACATATAACCAATGTGATGCGCTTTGAACGGTGAAAGAAGGAATCAAGTCAGACTTCTCCCTCTTGCCTGAATCATATACCATGAATTGTTATACGGTGGAAGAAAGAACTAACTCTGAGTTGATTCCTTATAGCGCCATATCTTGAATCTAATGTTGGCACCACTGACATCCACGACCTTCATTTCTTTCTCTGCAACTCACTCGACAATTTCGCGCTATAATATTGTCATTGTTTACATTGATAAAACGTGGAAGATAGGTTTGTTATGTCGCCCAAAACGGAAAAGGAACGACGCATCCCATAAAAAGTGCTATAGTGAAAGGTTTAAAATACACAAATCATAGTGGAAATGTTGTGAATGAAAAGACAATAGGAGACTACTACAGGTGAGTAGTTTGGTTAGTTTATCACACCATGGTTTGTCACTAAGGCACATTTCCGGTAATGAATATTTCAGCATGGTTAGTATTTTTACGTATCTTGTTTCCAGATGTCGGACGAAATGTTTTCAAACTATAGGTGGTGATATGAAGAATAGTATTTTCACGACCTTTCACAATATTACATGTTATATTACATGTTATAAACCTCATTTTAGGTCCGTATTGAAAATTTACAGTTCAACAATAAAGGTGTTTTAATTTGCTCCACCTATTCAATACTTTTATTTTCACTTATAGTGGTTACATAAATAGACTCCTAGTTAAATGGGACATGTTTCGCCCTCAATTAAAGGGCATCTTCAGCCTAAAAATAATCATCAAGAATACAAGTAATATTAAAAGTGGAAGCTAAAAGTTTAGCCAGTTATTAAAATTCAGAACATAAAAATGTGAAAAATGATACAACATATAAAGATGCTAATGGAAAACTGTCTATGATTAAACTATAATCTTGTCGGAGACTAAAACTTCTTCCATTAAAATTCTAGTTAAAAACAGTTCATTTAAAATATTGGTGGAAAACCAAAGTGGTAATAATATAAAGCCAACGACATGAGGGCGTGAACACAAGCATAAACATGATTGTCATAAATACAATCTTTTCAAGGCCGCTGATGAAATTCGTCAGCATAAAGTGAGACAGAAGCATCTGTTGAAAAATTGTAAGTGGCCCTTAGCACCGGTAGGTAATACAATTAGCTGAAACCTTGCCAGGAAATGTCAGTAGATGCAGAAATAATGTTTTCTGTAAGAGAAGGAAAAAAAAAAAAAAGAGAAATAAGAAGTTGAACGTAAGGAGAGAATTCGGATTACATAAATTGAAACAGATGAGGACTTATATGTTAGTGGAAGTTATTTGTTATCTACTGTTCTGCATCTACTGACATTTCCTGGCAAGGTTTCAGCCAATTGTATTACCTACCGGTGCTCAGGACCACTTACAATTTTTCAACAGATGCTTCTGTCTCACTTTTTGCTGACGAATTTCATCAGCGGCCTTGAAAAGATTGTATTTATGACAATCATATTTATGCTTGTGTTCATGCCCTCATGTCATTGGCTTTATATTCTTACCACTTTGGTTTTCCCCTAATATTTGAAATGAACTTTTTTAAATTAGAATTTCAATGGAAGAAGTTTTAGTCTCCGACAAGATTATAGTTTAATCATAGACAGTTTTCCATTAGCATCTTTATATATTGTATCATTTTTCATGTTTTTATGATCTGAATTTTAATAACTGGCTAAACTTTTAGCTTCCACTTTTAATATTAGTTGTATTCTTGATGATTGTTTTTAGGCTGAAGATGTCCTTAATTGAGGGCGAAACATGTCCCATTTAACTAGGAGTCTATTTATGTAACCACTTTAAGTGAAAGAAGTATTGAATAGGTGGAGCAAATTAAAACACCTTTATTGTTGTTGAACTGTAAATTTTCAATACGGACCTAAAATGAGGTTTATAACATGTAATAAGACAGCCAACCAGGCAAAATGTAGATTAAATAAGTTTCTCAATCTGAAAATGAAAATTTGTAAGTTAGGAAAGGATTTAGCTTTTCTTAATGTCAGACTAAAACTGGTACCTCCTTTTCTTGAATCAACACAAAGCAGTCCAAGCCATAATGTAACCCAAAATAAGGTAAATGAATTATGGCTTAAAAATGAAATCAAGGCATATTACAGGAAGAAATCCAAATTGAATTTGCAATTTTATAACGTTCACTTAGCGGTGACACAGGATTTAGCCTCATTAGAATGGCAGTCATTTTATCAACACATGGAACACAAATTAACATACACACTTAGTAAGAAACAGGATACATTGAATAAGAAATTGAATCATTTGATAGACACACAAATACGTCGCAGTAAACAAACGAAACAAGAACAAATTAAAGGCCCATTGGACACTGTTACTCCCACGGTAGTTAACTTAACCAGGGTAAAATTTACGGAAGGAGAGAATGACCTACTTAAAAGGGGTCCGAAATACAATTGGCCTAATAAAGATAGAGAAATAGACATCATTAACACAGTTGCAGAAGCGAAGGCGAACATATCAAAACTCCCACGCGATGTACAATATGAAGTAAGATTGGAGTTATAGAAGAGATTATCCAGATTGGCTAAAGAAATTTATACCAATTTTGATCCCAAACAACAGAAAATAATAAAAAACAAGAAATCGAAAATTGAAGATAATATTATAGTAACCAAGGCTGACAAAGGGGGCGCGATCGTTTTGATGGATAAAGATACATATATCAAGAAAACTGAAGAATTTTTTGATAATAACAAATACACATTAGTGACTAAAAATCCGTTAGCTAAAATTCAACGCAACTTAAAGGCATTACTTAAAAGATCCACATCTCTCTTTACCGAACAAGAACAATTAAAACTTGTCAATATGAATCCTAGGCTCCCAGAAACTAGAGCATTGCCCAAAATACATAAAAAAGATATTCTGATTCGTCCGATTATCAATTGCCGAAATTCTCCCACGTATAAGGTCTCCAAATACATTCATAATTTTTTGAAGAGACATTACACTTTGAATAATAAACAACCATTAAGAAATTCCATTGACTTGTGTGACATTTTGCTTAAATAAGCCGTGCGTCCAAACCAGATGATGTGTTCGTATGACGTAGTGAATATGTTCCCGAATATTCAGACATAAAACTGTTAATATCATTCATGATAATATTTGTAAACACAGTAATCTTAGTAAAATGGAAGTAGAAGAATTCACTAGATTGTTAAATTTCGTATTAGACAATAATTACTTCTCATTTAACAATAATATTTATAAACAGAATGGATTAGCAATGGGTGACCCAATATCGGGCATCCTTGCCGACATATTTATGGATTCAGATGATGATGATTCCCATAGGGAATCAGAAATATTTTGTCCTGAATGAGTAAATTTATAATACCAATGTAAATGGTCCGTTATTGGACATTATAAATTTTCCAGCTAACTCATTCTTGGTTGCCAGCGTTTCGCCCTCGTGTGCTAGGGTGGGCTCATCAGTTGGTACCTAGCACACCTACCAATACGCTGGCTGGCCAAGCAGGCATCAATTTTTAGTGATGAGACAAAGTCTCTTAGTGCATTGGCACTGCCGGTGGCTCCAGTTAGCCTACGCAGTGGCCTCCACGGTGTGCACTAGCCAGCGTATTGGTAGGTGTGCTAGGTACCAACTGATGAGCCCACCCTAGCACACGAGGGCGAAACGCTGGCAACCAAGAATGAGTTAGCTGGAAAATTTATAATGTCCAATAACGGACCATTTACATTGGTATTATATTTATGGATTCAATCGAACACAATGAAATAATAGCAAAAATTAAAGGAATTGATTTATGGTTGAGATATGTAGATGATATTTTTTTTTGCTAGGGGCTTTACGTCACACCGACACAGATAGGTCTTATGGCGACGATGGGATAGGAAAGGCTTAGGAGTTGGAAGGAAGTGGCCGTGGCCTTAATTAAGGTACAGCCCCAGCATTTGCCTGGTGTGAAAATGGGAAACCACGGAAAACCATCTTCAGGGCTGCCGACAGTGGGATTCGAACCTACTATCTCCCGGATGCAAGCTCACAGCCTACGCGCACGGCCAACTCGCCCGGTATGTAGATGATACATTTGTAATTATAAACGAAGATGTCACTAATAGTCAAGAAATCTTAAATAAATTAAATGAAATCGAACCTAATTTGAAATTCACGAAAGAGGACAAAGTCTATAACTCATTGAATTTTCTAGATATAACAGTTACGTGTAAGGTTAACACTTTTGATTTCCAAATATTTAGAAAACCGATACAATCATCTACAACTATAAACAATTTTTCTTTACACCCGAATTCACATAAATAAGCATCTTTTCACAGTCTAATTTACAGAGCAAGAATTAAATTATATTAGGTACCTCGCTAAACAAAATGGTTTTAAAATAGAAATGATTAACAAATTAATCAATAAAATTAAGAACAAGTTATCTACGAATCTGATACCAGAAAAAACCAAAAAACTGAGTATGCTACATTCACTTTTAATAATCCAGCTATACACCAGATTACTAACGTATTCAAGAAACATAATTTTAATATAGCTTTTAGAACTACTAATACTAACTAGTCCATATTCTTTAATCATAAAAAAGTTAATGATAAAAATCGTTATTTGGGATCGGGAGTATACAGACACAAATGTACTCAGTGTAATTTTTCATATGTTGGATAGACTGGGAGAAGTTTTATGACAAGATACATGGAACATGTTAACGCGGAAAAACATAAGAAATATTCAGCGATGAGTTTGCATATGAGGGAGACTGCTCACAGATTTGAAACCATAGAGAAAGACTTAGCAATAATTAGAAACATACAAAACGGGAGAATGTTGAACGAATTTGAAAGTTTATACATCTATTTAGATCAGACATACAATAAGCAACAGAATCTTAATGAAACCACGGACAATAAAAGTATGTTACATGAATTAATGCCGAAATTATTAAAGTCAGTTAGTTCGAATAAATTTAGGATACCTAATATATTTAATTCTTCAAACTCTAATACTCCTCCCATACCTACAGATATTAGGCCTACTTCCAGCAATACGGTTGACTACGCCCCTTTGTCTGCCTCGTCACAATTGACTCCACCCATCCTCTCCTCCCTTCCACACTCCCCTATTCCTTCCCCTCCGAGTTCACTGCTGCCTCTGCAGCACAGTTACAACACCAGACTCAGAGCCAACAGACGGGCAGCAACCACCACAACAGTAGATAACAAATAACTTCCACTAACATGTAAACATGTAAGTCATCTGTTTCAATTTATGTAATCCGAATTCTCTTCTTATGTTCAACTTTTTTTTAAATTTTTTTTTTTTTACAGAAAACATTATTTCTGCATCTACTGACATTTCCTGGCAAGGTTTCAGCCAATTGTATTACCTACTGGTTCTAAGGGCC
This sequence comes from Anabrus simplex, assembly GCF_040414725.1. NCBI lineage: Eukaryota > Metazoa > Arthropoda > Insecta > Orthoptera > Tettigoniidae > Anabrus > Anabrus simplex. The sequence continues at coordinate 2,196,449 of NC_090271.1, forward strand.
ACTTACAATTTTTCAACAGATGCTTCTGTCTCACTTTATGCTGACGAATTTCATCAGCGGCCTTGAAAAGATTATATTTATGACAATCATGTTTATGCTTGTGTTCATGCCCTCATGTCGTTGGCTTTATATTATTACCACTTTGGTTTTCCACTAATATTTTAAATGAACTGTTTTTAACTAGAATTTTAATGGAAGAAGTTTTAGTCTCCAACAAGATTATAGTTTAATCATAGACAATTTTCCATTAGCATCTTTATATATTGTATCATTTTTCACATTTTTATGTTCTGAATTTTAATAACTGGCTAAACTTTTAGCTTCCACTTTTAATATTAGTTGTATTCTTTATGATTGTTTTTAGGCTGAAGATGCCCTTAATTGAGGGCAAAACATGTCCCATTTAACTAGGAGTCTATTTATGTAACCACTATAAGTGAAAATAAAAGTATTGAATAGGTGGAGCAAATTAAAACACCTTTATTGTTGTTGAACTTTCACAATGTGCCAGACAAAAGCACGCAAGATGTATACTTACAGGGTCTCAAAGTGGTGCAAGTTAAACAGCGCAGACTTAGGGTAAAAGATGGCCTACAAGAAAACAGACGCATTACAAGTTTTCAATATTTTGTTATGGATGGGTCGTTTAGGACAATGGTATGTCGTCAAGCTTTCTGCAGCTTACACGCTATAGGGACAAAACAAGTTTTTACTTTGACACGAAGTCTGCTGAGGGGTGAACAACCGATAGACAAGAGGGGCAGAACACCAGCTGTGAACAAGATTCCTGCAAATGTGACTCAGAGCATTGATGGGCACATCAGATCACTCCTGGTGAAATCTTCGCATTATGCTGGGAAATAAACGCAATAGTTACATGCCACATTGGATGTTAAACAAATGCATGAAATGTACTGCACTACACACCCAGAATATAAAGTCAAATATGATTCTTACAGGCAGTACTTCCGTAATAATTTTAATTATCGTTTTGGAAGACCGCAAATAGACATGTTCTTTATGTGAAGAGCTTAATGCTAAAATAAAGAGTCCTCACTTAAAATCATCATCATCATTTCCCTTTATCCAGCTGTAGCCTGGTAAGGGCAAAAATGGTTCCTCTCCACTTTCTTCGGTCTTTCCACCACTCCCCTTCCAACACTGTGTCCCAGTCCAGGTTTCTTTCTATAATGCTGCATTGGATGGTATCCTTCCATCTCAATTGTGGTCGTCCACGGCCTCTCCTTCCTTGGATTTGCATTTCCATCTCCTTTTTTGGCATTCTTTCGTTGCTCATTCGCTTTATGTGCCCAAACCATCTTCTCTATTCTATCATTCATTTTTTCCACTCCAATTTCTTCCTGGATTTTCTCATTCCTTATTTTGTCTCTTCTACTCTTCTGTATCATACTCCTCAAGAACTTCATTTCGGCTGCCTGTATTCGACTCTCATCCTTCGTTGTCATTGTCCAAGTTTCTGCTCCGTAAGTTGTTATGGGTACGTAATACATCTTGTACATAGTATCCTTTGCTTCCGTTGGCACATCTTTGTCCCATAACATGTTTCTTACACTATGATAGAAACAACTTCCAGCTTGAATCCTTTTACTAATCTCAGCATCCAGTCGAGCATTCTCCATTAATTCACTCCCCAGGTATTTAAACGTTTCCACTACTTCCAGGGGCTTGTCTGCAAGTCTAATCTGACCTTTCCCTTCTTTCTCCCCTCTAGTCATAACAAGAGTTTTACTCTTTTCTACACTTATTTTCAATCCACATTCTTCGATCTTTCCATTCACCACATTCAACTGTTCTTGAACCTTCCTGTCGTCTTCTCCCCAAATCACAATATCATCTGCAAATAACATCATGTTCATTTCTCTTCCTCCATATGCTGCTTTTGCTGTTCTCATGATGTCATCCATTACTATTGTAAACAGGATTGGTGATAAAACACTTTCCTGTCTCAGCCCACTAGTTATTTTGAACAAACTTGTCCTGCCAACTTGTGTTTGCACGCAACTACAACATTCCTTATACAATGCCATGATCATTTTTTTATTTATCATTTTATTCCTTTTTGCACCAGACTGTCCCAAACTTTCGTCCTGGGGACACTATCATATGCCTTTTCAATGTCAATGAATGTCATCACCCTATCATTCCCGTACTCCCAATGCTTTTCCATTAGTTGTCTCATAATGAAAATGGGCTCTATTGTTGACCTTTCACTTCTGAAACCAAACTGATTTTCCTGTATCTGATTCTCAACCCTCAACCTTATTCTACTTTCCAGTATCCTTTCCATTATCTTAGCAACATGGGATATTAGAGTAATTCCCCTGTAGTTCTTCAAAACTTTCTTATCACCTTTCTTGAAAATTGGGATGATTACAGTAGAACCTCGATAACTCGAAATCGGTTAATTCAAAATCCCACGTAATTCGAAGAAGCTCTCGTTCCCGGAAACATGAGATACAGTTTTGCATGTTATTTAATTGTTTAATTCGAAATGCGGATAATTCGTAATTCGAAGTACAATGTCGGCCCCATTACCGAAATTCAGACTTTTAATTCGAAACTGCCTTTACATTTTAAAACAATAGTATGTTACAGAGTAATTTCAACTCGAAATTTATCCGCGTCATAATTGAACGCGTGTTCCAGAACGTGGAGGGGTAGCTTTCCGCACTTACACTCACTTCGGTGGCTCTACAGTGCGCTTCATGATTGCCAAGTTGAATGAAATCTGAATTTTTTTTTTGTATTCAACCTTTTAAGGAACGCCGTAATATCATGCAAACGCAACAGGCAGTGTGCGGGAAAACAGAATGCGCGAACACTGGTGATGCCGACAGTTGACGAAAGAGCGTGGCTCATATAATAAATTTGTAGGCACCGAACAATACTGTCATTGCCGATGAAACTGTATTGCTTTATTTTATTGCGAGCACAAACGGTCTTATGGTTTTAAAGGAGAAAGTGCCAGCCGGAGAATCGTACAAGGGTCGGGGATGGGGGTCATTGTAGTGCGTTGCAATGTTTTAAGGCCGTCTGGCACTTTCCATCCCAGTACAAAGCATCTAAAAATGCAAAAAATCAAAAAATAATGCATTTGCACATGGGAACCAGCATAATTTATCCTCGTCTTTGAATTGTGTGATTTTTTTCTTTCGTTGCGTGAGGTTATGTTCGTCAGTGATTTATCCAAACATTGTAAATGCACCTTGTTGGATACATTTCGGAAATAGTTTTTCCATGGCATTGGAAAGGTTTAAAATGTGAATCGAGGTGATTGCATGTATTAATGGGTTTTAGAATACTTTGTGACGCGGCAAGTGTTTACATTTCTGAAGTACGAGAAGTGCCATGGCCGGAAATCGTACAAGGATAGAGTCATAGGAAAGTTTGATTTTAAGGGTATCGGGTCCTTTCTGTGTAAATACAAGGCATCTAAAATGTATACAGTATAGTACTCCAATGAATAACGCACTTGCACATGGGAGCCAGCATAGATTTTTCCTCGTCTTTGAATCGTGCTTTTTTTTTTTTTTTTTTTTTTCTTTCTTTCGTTGCGTGAGGTTATATTTGCCAGTGAGATATGCAAGTGCATTATTTGAATACTGTAAATGCACCTTTTTGGATACATTTTGGAAATAGTTCTTTTTTCATGGCATTTGAAAGGTATAAACTGTGAATCAAGGTTAACTGCAGGCAGTAACGGGCCTTAGAATATTTCGTAATGCGGCAAGGGTTGGTACTTCTGAATTGCGAATTGGCGGTTAATTCGAAATCACGTAATTCGAAGTCCGATTTTTGAGTCCCAACGACTTCGAATTAACGAGGTTTTACTGTACTTCTTTTTGCCAATCCTGAGGGACCCCCTTATTCTCCCAGACATTCCTGAGAACCCGATATGTCCACTGCAGGCCTACAGCTCCAGCTGCCTTTATCATCTCCACCGAAATTTCATCTATTCCAGCAGTTTTTCCATTCTTCATCTTTCTTACTGCCATTTCAATTTCATTCATTGTAATTTCTTTACCCATTTCTTCATCAACTAATTGCCTTTCCTGGTGGTCCATTGAATGACTCATCTGTTCTTATGTTCAGCAGCTTCTGAAAATACTCTATCCATCTATTTCTTATTTCTTCTGGCTTTGTTAAAATTATGCCACCTTCATCCTTCACAAATCTGGTGTTTACTTGATCTCTCTTTTTGTTTCTTAAGATACCTTACAGTAATTTCTTGCTGCCCTGCTTATGATCTCTCAATTTCTGTGTGAATAAGGCCCAGCTTTTCCTCTTTTCTTCCTCCACTACTTTCTTGGCCAAATTCTTTGCCTCCACGTATTTTCTTCTACTTTCTTCAGTCTTAGATGTTTTCATGCTTTCCATGCCATTTTCTTTTCCTTCACTTTAATCTTTACCCTATCATTCCACCAGTGTGTTTCTTTGTCTTTCACATTTCCTGATGTTCTACCACACACCTTTTCTGCACATCCAACCAGTGCTTCCTTAAATCTTTTCCATTCCTCTTCAACATTCCTCACTTAAATGACAATGTTAAATTAGCAGCCAAAGCAGAGTTGGAAGTACATCTTCGCCGGGGTCTGAAATTTTATAGTTCCCTACACAGCATGAAGACCTTATGTAATGTGAACGACAGGACATGTGCTTCGGCTTTCGATTTCATGCAGAATCTTCCACTCCCTAATATTCCGGTGCAAGATATATTCTATTTGCGGCAACTCTGGGTGAATATTTTCAATCTGCATGATATTAAGACGGACAAATCTGTAATTTACCTGTATCATGAAGGAGAAGGGCAAAAGGGTACAAACGAAGTTTGTTCATTCCTGTCGCATTACTTTGAAAATTATGTGCCCCAACATATTAAACATGTCAACTTATTCTCTGATGGCTGTCCAGGTCAGAACAAGAACCACATGATCAAAATGTACATGGCCTTGACAGCCAATGGGAGATTCCAATCCATTTTCCATAGATTTCCTGAGCGCGGGCATTCGTTTTTGCCGTGCGACAGGAATTTTGGAGTATTCAAAAAGAAGATTTAAAAAAAGTGATCGTATTTACACTCCAATGGAATACATAGAGATATTAGCAAATAGCAAGAAAAACATTGAAGTTCATATGGTGAAAACAGAAGAAATACCTAACTTCGATAATTGGTGGCCGCTCTTCTTTAAGAAAACTGTACCGTCTGTGCAAACTAAAAATCTGCAGAGAAACCAGAAATAGCAATTCACACCAGCAAGCTTTAAACAGTTTACGTATAAAACTGCAAAAGTAGGAGCAGTTGAAGCAGCAATCTACATCAACTCTCCCGTTAAACATACATTCTTCTTAGGGAAACCAAAATTCTTTTCAGGGATAACTATGCCAAACATCAAAGCCTATGATGATAAAATTCCTGTTAATGCAAACAAACTTGACAACATAAAAAAGGTGGTGAAATATGTTAGCCATGATGCTAGATTCTTCTATGATGAACTATTGGAATGGCCAATTGCATAAATAGTTGAGTATGGCATCAAAGTAGTGACAGTGCATTATAGAGTGTTTGTATTGTCATAAACATCATTCAAGACTAAATCTACATTACATAATGTTTCCGAATATCCATTTCAATGGTAATTTAATTTATACAGAGCTAAAAGGCATTTAAGTCCAAAAATTGTTAATGTTCATTTCTCAACTGTATATAGCAATTTACTGTCAACGTTTGTCTCAGTGAAGTCTCTTTTCATTATCTATAACATAGAAATCTTCTGATACAAATATATAAAACAGTTTAAACAGTGGAATGTTTTGTGCTTCTCCTAAAAAGTTGTAAAAACTGACTTAGTACTCTTTAGCTCCGACTGATTCAAATGTAAAGTCAGTATTGCTCTATGGGTGTGATTGTTGGTTACAAGGATAATGTCGAGATAGAGGCCAAAGAAATAATAAAATTTACATATGATAACAATGACATTTACAATAAGATACAAAAGTTGAAAACTAGAAAAGCGGCTGGAATTGATCAGATTTCTGGGGATATACTAAAGACAATGGGTTGGGATATAGTACCATATCTGAAGTACTTATTTGATTATTGTTTGGTCGGAGGAGCTATACCAGATGAATGGAGAGTTGCTATAGTAGCCCCTGTGTATAAAGGAAAGGGTGATAGACATAAAGCTGAAAATTACAGGCCAGTAAGTTTGACATGTGTTGCATGTAAGCTTTGAGAAGGCATTCTTTCTGATTATATTAGACATGTTTGTGAAATTAATAACTGGTTCGATAGAAGGCAGTTCGGTTTTAGGAAAGGTTATTCCACTGAAGCTCAACTTGTAGGATTCCAGCAAGATATAGCAGATATCTTGAATTCTGGAGGTCAAATGGACTGTATCGCGATTGACCTGTCTAAAGCATTTGATAGGGTGGATCATGGGAGACTACTGGCAAAAATGAGTGCAATTGGACTAGACAAAAGAGTGACTGAATGGGTTGTTATATTTCTAGAAAATAGATCTCAGAGAATTAAAGTAGGTGAAGCTTTATCTGACCCTGTAATAATTAAGAGAGGAATTCCTCAAGGCAGTATAATCAGACCCTTATGTTTTCTTATATATATAAATGATATGACTAAAGGAGTGGAATCGGAGGTAAGGCTTTTTGCGGATGATGTTATTCTCTATAGAGTGATAAATAAGTTACAAGATTGTGACCAACTGCAACGTGACCTCGAAAATGTGGTGAGATGGACAGCAGGCAATGGTATGTTGATAAACGGGGTTAAAAGTCAGGTTGTGAGTTTCACAAATAGGAAAAGTCCTCTCAGTTTTAATTACTGCGTTGATGGGGTGAAAGTTCCTTTTGGGGATCATTGTAAGTATCTAGGTGTTAATATAAGGAAAGATCTTCATTGGGGTAATCACAAATGGGATTGTAAATAAAGGGTACAGATCGCTGCACATGGTTATGAGGGTGTTTAGGGGTTGTAGTAAGGATGTAAAGGAGAGTGCATAGAAGTCTCTGGTAAGACCCCAACTAGAGTATGGTTCCAGTGTATGGGACCCTCACCAGGATTACCCGATTCAAGAACTGGAAAAAATCCAAAGAAAAGCAGCTCGATTTGTTCTGGGTGATTTCCGACAAAAGAGTAGCGTTACAAAAATGTTGCAATGTTTGGGTTGGGAAGAATTGAGAGAAAGAAGAAGAGCTGCTCGACTAAGTGGTATGTTCCGAGCTGTCAGCGGAGAGATGGCGTGGAATGACATTAGTAGACGAATAAGTTTGAATGACGTTTATAAAAGTAGGAAAGATCACAATATGAAGATAAGGTTGGAATTCAAGAGGACAAACTGGGGCAAATATTCATTTATAGGAAGGGGAGTTAGGGATTGGAATAACTTACCAAGGGAGATGTTCAATAAATTTCCAATTTCTTTGAAATCGTTTAGGAAAAGGCTAGGAAAGCAACAGATAGGGAATCTGCCACCTGGGCGACTGCCCTAAATGCAGATCAGTATTGATTGATTGATTGAACATGGAAGACTAACAAACAACTGATTAGCAGACTTCAAACATTTATTAACAGACGTTTGAGGAATATCTTGAGGATATGGTGGCCGAAAAACTATGGAGAAGAACTCATCAAACACCCATTAAGATGCGTCGTAGGAAATAGAAGTGGATCGGGCATACATTACGGCGAGATAAAGACAACATAGCAAGACAAGCCCTGGAATGGAACCCACAAGGCAGCAGGAGAAAAGGCAGACCGAGGAATACATGGAGAAGGAGTGTAATAGCAGAAGGGATGGAGAAAGGAGAGAAGACCTGAATCGAGATCAGGACGATGGTGCAGAACAAAGTCTGGTGGCGTAAGTTCACTGATGCCCTATTCTCCACTTACAGGAAGTAAGTTAAGTCAAGTATACACACGCCATCTGTTCTCAATACTTTGTTGTGCAGTCAACATCTTCCCATCCTAGCATCTTACTGCTTCTTTACGAGCACTACCCTCAACAGGCATTCCTTGACTGTAATTTTATTTATGGAAATTAACCATACACAACTTACGTGATTCCACAGAGCATTCTTGTATATCAGAGCAGTCGTGAGACTTGTCGAGAAGAGATTGTGCGAGGGCCCTCTGAAGACGGAGACGTAGATCTATATCCACATCAGATAGCGCACTGTTCATCCGACTAGAATCTTTTTTCTTAAGCTCACTAGAGAAGGAAAATCCCTTGGTCAATGACCTACGAGTGAGGTCGTCAATTATTTCTTTACCATCCTCATCAGTAACAGAGAAGTCTGAAACAAAGCAGAAAGTTTATTAACTCTTAGTGAAAGCAAACAGGCAGGAATACCATAAAATTTATTAAAATGGGAAGTTCAACATTATCTACAACTTGCACTACAAACAGAAACACTGAACGTTCTCCTTGCCATTAGGGCCCAAATTTTTCTTTCTCCACATCATCCGCTTTCCTGAAAGATAAGAATGTCAACAGCTGTAGCCATTATCAGAATTCGATGTTCTCTCAACAGCTCCACCATTCCTCTTTCATCATTTTGACCTCAGCACTCCTCTTCATTGAATCGATCTACCTCCCTCTCATTCCCTCAAACTTCGTCTCCATCATGTTTTCATGGTCCGTATTGACTAATGTGCTCCAACTGCTGTAACATGTTCACATTTATTCCATTAATAATATTTTTAGATTGCAATGTGTACTGATCATTATCACTGTGCAATTCCAGTTTCCCTGGTATTCTTAAAGAGCCTCTTCCACTTCTTCATGTCCATATACAACTTATCATCCATCGGGTTTTAGGTCTTCCTGCAGGTCTTTTCTCCTCCAACTGTCTTTCCAAATTTATTCTGGCCGTACCACCGTAGTCTGGATGTGCCGATTCTGTCTAATAGAGACGTCCTTATTCCAGCTTCTTTCCTAACCTCATTTCTTAACTTGTCCATCTTGGTCTTCTGAATGGTGGATGTAAGAAGATGCTTGCAGTCCTGATGAATCTTTCTGTGAGGGTGCATGCTTCAATATCAAAGGTCAATATTGGTACGAAATAGCTTTTAAACAGCAATTTGGCCAGTTTTGGGATCATGTCATCCCATAAAAGTGTTCTTACTTGTTGGTAGAATTCTGTACCACTTTTGCGCCCTGTCTGTAATTTCCTTCCTGATCAAATTATCACTGGAGATAAGGTAAGGAAAACTATCCACACTCTAGCTGATGGTCTCCTAGTTTTACACTTGCTGGATGCCCATCTCTGTTGACTGCCATCACCACTGTCTTCGTCTCGCTGATGTTGAGGTTATATTTCTGGAACTGGGATTTCCATACGCTGAGTCCGGTCTGTACTTCCTCTTCTGTTTCACCCCAAATCATGATATCATCAGCAAAGACCACTGCATTCAGTTCACCTAACGTTTCCTTAACGTTCATTATATTGCCCATAACAGTGATGAACAGCAGTGGGGACAGTGCATTTCCTTGCTGAACTCAACTCTTGGTCTCAAACCATGATGATCGACCTTCCCCAATTTGTATACAGCTAGTACAGTCTTTGTACAACATCTGAATTTTCCTTTCCAGTCCTTCAGGTACATTTCTTTTACTCAGACACTCCCAGATCTTATCTCTTATAACACTAACACTTATCATAAGCCTTTTCTATATCCAGGAATAGAATGACCAGCTCCCAATACTTTTCCATCAGCATGTGGGTGCTAAAAATTAGATCCATTGTTGATCTGTTACTTCTGAATCCATATTGCTCCTCCTCTAACTGTGGTTCAATGATGGTTCTCAATCGCCTTTCTATGATCTTCTCTTCAAATTTTAGCCCATGAGACAGCAGGGTTATTCCTCTATAGTTTGTGGGTTTCCGTCTGCTGCCTTTCTTAAACAGGTGAATTATAACACCCTTGCTCCAATCTGCATGTATTTTGTTGTCTGTCCATACGGCATGTAGTACTTTATGCAGCCACTGTATACCCTCGATGCCTGCTACATTTATCATGTCCGCCTTCACTTCATCTTCACCTGAAGATTTTCCTTGAGGCATATATTTTAAGGCTGCCTCAGTTTCTCTCCAGGTGATGGGAGATACCTCATTGTAGGCTTGGATTTCCAGTTCTGTATTTGGTTCTTGAACTGGTCTATTCAGTAGGTGGTCAAAATGGTTCTTCAGGACTTCTCTCATGTCACTTTGTCCTAACCAGATTTCCATTTTCATCTTCAAGTGCCTTTATGGTATTTATTGGTTTCCTTTTACATGTTGAAAGTATCTTACCGTAAAACTACACCCAGTTTGTCCAACATAAATTTTTTCACACTGATGACATTTCAATTTGTAAACTCCAGATTCTGAATGTTTTTTCTAGGGAATTAACACTTCTGTAATTAAAGAATGTTTGCTTTGTTATTGCTGGTTGAATACCGCGGATACCGATAGATTGTTACCTTGAAAGCGAAAGGGTTAAAGCAAAATTACAATCTCAAACTAAAACTTAAAATTAAACACACAACAATAACTCTAAATTTACAAGAGAGTTCGTAAACTATCAGTCAACGTCCAATAAAGAAGTCTACAAAAAAAAAAAAAGTAACTTCAAACAGTTAGCACAATTCCTAAAATTAAACATTCAAAGAAAGTGCCTGAGCAGAGCCGGGTACTACAGCTGGTAGGGAATAAAATCATATTTTTGCTCATATGATTCAGAACTTTTGTGCCCATAATGCCAAGTGATTTCATTGGTGTGATTTAGGAAGAGCTCGGGGTAATTAAGCTAAGAGGGTTAATAGAAAATTACAAAGTGTGCTACAATGAAATCCGGATATTGTGAATGGTAAGTGCGTGAGAGTGAACCAAGATTCCAGCAATGATTTGATTGTTTTTTAAATATGCCACTTATGTTGTGAGGCAGAACACAGTTCTCCAAGCAAAAGATAAATCTAAGGTCATTGAAAATTCATCTCTTTTAAAACTCTGCTGAAAAGGTAGAAAAATATTATTTTGGAAATACCAGTATTCTTATCGCAACCGACTTTCAAGTGACGCAAAATTGGGAGGTTGTGGGTTCGGATCCCACTAGTGTCCAGTTGGCCATTTTTGTTCTGTACTTAACATTCTAAATGTACGTAACAAAAGTTGGTTTTGATTACAATGTGGTCATGAAAATTCAATATTCATTGACGAGTATTCTTATTTAAATACATTTTCCTGTTTTCATGGGAAAAATTAATTCAGTTTATTCTACTCTTTATAGGGCAAATGGTGCAAGATCAGGCAGGAGTTAAGATCTTCAGTCTGTTGAACACAAAATATAAGACCGTTTAAAAAGCATTACTAAAGTGAAGTGCTCCAGTAGTGAGATCAAGCTCTTCATCATCACCACTACACATCTTATGACAACAATTAAATAGAAAAGAGCTACAAGTGGGAAGGAGCACGGCCAACTTGCTCTGTGTCGGGTCATTATTTTCTTTTTTGTGAAATAAATTGCGATAGAGTCTTTAATGTTGAAGGATTTGCTTTTATTTTTGATGTGTATAATTTTTAATCCATGCTGATGTCTGCAAAATGGAGTTGGAGTAGAAGTGCTCTCTGAAGGCTGAATGTTGGTGTTCTTTTTATCTGGTGTGGAAATTAAGTTTTGTTCAGTATATATAGTCTGGTTCTTTACCACGTAGAATCAACATTTTCTAGCCTTTGTTTTAGCCCAAGAGTGGCAAGTCTTCCTCAAATCTTTCAGATTTCATTTCAATCACGTAGATTTGGTGATCCTAGTTCTGTCTGTCTGTACCAATTTGGCCAGGCAACTTTGTACTTTTAAAATGTGTGGATTTCGAGTGTGTCTGAGCCCATTCTTTTTAAGTGCCCCGTGAATTGCGCACTGTGTATGATTTTGGAAATTTGTTTATATATGTCTGCATTAGGGTTGGTCCTTTAAGCAATTTTTGGACAATATTTAACTTCTTTTAAATTATATTTCCAAGTTTTTGTGTCATATTCTGGTAATAAGAGCTAAAGTTCTTACCTGAAAAACTTGTATCCAGAAGACCAAGAGAGGAGGGAGGGGATGTCGACTTCTTAGCACTGTCAACTATACTGTGGAGCTCTTCCATAGCTGTGATAAGCTGGTTAGTACCAGGCATATCGCTATCCACATGGACATCGATCTCCTCACTGAAACAATACAAACATTCTATTTCCACAACGGAACCAAAATTCAGGCTTTTTTATCAGTGTTTTGCCCCAGTGTGGCAATGAGATTTTCTATTTTGCATAGAAAGATGGCATATGATTTCCCTTGTTTTCACTATGTCAAATGAGTTGTTAAGCAAAACAACAGACAACCTGCAATTTTTTGCTGAACAATACAACCTTATTCTCTACAATAAACAGAGCTCTCTCTTACCTTAGAACACTTCGTCGATCTACAGTTGAAGTTGCCTGAGGAACAGGAGTGACAGCAATTGTCTCTTCCAAAGGGAAACGTGCAGGTGTCAGCAATTTATACGCACGATTAGAGGTCATGGTTAAAATCTCTACCTGCAAAAAGGAAGGAACAATGCAAACTGTAAACTGACAGCTCAAACACAGAGAAATCGCCTCCTGAATCCCCGTAGAGAACAGAAAATTTTGACATTCACACTTGTTCACAATATCACCACAACAAACAATATTTTACACATATATACCATATTTATGCAAATAATCCTCACCACTGAATAACCCCCCACACCCTAATTTTAGAAAGGCTCATTTTGATAAAAATTAAATAAACTAAAATTCCTTCCATCAAAAGAGTAACGTAGGCATTAATATTTCATATCACTCCGCGAGGTCCACGTGGTCTTTACGCAAATAAGAACATGTAAATTTATGGATATAGCTGCTTTGTCGCAACATATTTGAGATGGTAAAAATACATTATCACTGCTATAAAACATATTTGCCAAGAAAATTAACAAGTAGGCCTTCTTATGTGACCTTTATTAATCTGAACTTCCAAGAGGCTCAATTCCCTGTACATCACAAGATTCGTAGTCTCTTGCATCACTAGAATCCTGTCCTAAATTACTTACAAATTGTTCACAGCATATCTAAAACACTTCTCACCCATGGTCTCTTTACTCTGATAGTAACATGACTGGTTGTGGATAATTTTTCTGTGCAATGTAAACACTCAAAACAGACACCAGTGAGCACTGATGTTAGTTTTGCAATATTATCAATTATATGATCGGGATATGTTTCCATAAACTTGTGTATGTATGTTCAATCCTCAGCCCTAAGGCTGGTTGGATCGTCCACAGCTCTGCCATCAACTGTCATAGATGGCCTATTCATCACTGAAGAGGCGTACAAGGGAAATGAGGAGCGAGGTAGTTTCCCGTTGCTTTCCTCACCGAGCCAGAAGTTGCTATTACATATCAGTCTGCCAAGTCCACTGAAATGCATACACCAACCAATGCTATGAGCAATATTTTCACACCATTCATAGCAGGGACTGGTTGCAGAAGGAATGGCATCACAAGCATCTCTCACACCTAAGTCACTTTCATATTGTCAAAGCTAAAGATAAGACAGACAGGTCAATGCAAGTAACAGAATTGCTCTAGCCTATACCAGAAGACATAATGCACTGTAAACACTAGGTCCTGCCAGAAAAGGCATACATTTAACACAACAGTCTTCTCCCTCCCTTTTCCTCTCTATGTTTTACATGTGCAGAAACCGCTCTGTGAATAACCATTGCAGCGAACATGATCTCCGCAGCTGCTACAACTAGCAGATAGATAGGGGATTTCTGCAAGCAGATAATGTATGTTTACGACACCACATGGCCTTTACGCAAATAAGAACATGTAAATTTATGGATATAGCTGCTTTGTCTGAACACTTTTTAGTTGGTAAAAATACATAATTTTGCACTCAATATTTCATACTTCAGAGAGACTGTCATAAACAACTCGTTACAACTGTACGAAATTCAGAAATGGACTATTTACTGGGCAGACAAAGGAAGTGTGAAGTGGTCAAAATCACATGGTTTTGTTTATACCTACTTCATTTTCTGAATGGAAAGTGCAGTTTTTTTTTTTTTTTTTTACTTTACTGGAATAAGTTACAAAGGCTTAAATAAGAAATATACAAAATAATATCCGCATCCGCACCTGCGAATGGTTATCCACGGATATTGTAAATATTGAACTACAGTATATTACACCCAAGATATTGAAACAGATAGATCTCTTAACATAATCCAATAGGCCTGAAACCTAGCACCCTTACAGTCACAGGTTCATAAGGGACTTCCTCTTGCAAAAACTACCTTTGTTCCTTCCATTAATTGAGGACGGGAGCCAGCTAGGCTTAGGTCAGATTTTTGGCTTCATGGTCTCAGTGCTCTTTATATATCACTGTTCTCCCATACCACTGTCAACGGTCGCCTAACCACAAGCAAAAATAAGAGTATGCCTGAGTGAAAATCAATAAACGTCATTATTTAGAAATTATCAGCGAAATTATCCGCATTGCCACACAGTTTGTATCCGCCAAGTCCACGGATATCCATGCAGGGCTCTATACATAAGTTGGCAAATAAAAATTTAAATAGTAGGCTACATGAATCAGCAAATTAAAAAATTATAAACACTACATAAATTAGCGAAGTGCAGGAGTCACATACAACAAAAAGAATGTAAACACAAAAGTTTTTCATTATGTTTATACTTGTATATTCAGTATCTGTCAATACATGTTCATATTATCACCTAACTCTCTATCAATAGGTTTACGCAACGTAAACAATACCGTACATATATATCCATGTTTTAAGTGATTTGATAGAATCTGAAGATGTTCTTGGAGAACAAAACATGTCATTCTTCGTATAACAGTGTGTACTTTTTACAGATAAGTTTATATTGAAATTGTTGTGTGTTTGACAGACTGGAAAGTTTTTTTGTTACATCCATCACCATTCTGAACAGTAAAGGTGACAGCACACTCCAAACCATTCCGTTTTCCCACTGTTGTTTTCACACAGCTGTAACTGTTAGTTCCTTGCTAATGCCCTTGTGCGTTCTCTTCTGAGGTTGCTATCATACGCAGTTTCTAAATCTATAAAAGGTGATGCGATTGTTTTAAGATACAATCATTCTCTATTAACACTAATCAGAGAGAAAATAAGTTGAAGGTGTCCAACACTTAGATATATGCAGGTATCTGCCAGAGAAAGACAAGGGCCATGAACGGTGGGAGAATGAAAGACTCTCTGGCCCTCACAACCTAATAACGTTGGGGTCGGACAAAAACTAAAGTTGACCACGGAAGACGGGATAGCATAGAAGAAAGTGAGCAGCCCGGCAGAAGTAAGTGGAAGTAATGCCAGGACCCATTATCATAAAAAAATCCCCGGAAGACCCTCACATTCCTGACAGATTTTCTGAATTCAAAGTCAGTTATGAAATAGTCTATTATGGATCTGGTACCCCTACTGTCCCATGTGTAGCAGTGAATAGCCTTATGCTTGAAGAAAATTTTCGTAATAGCTAAACCCATACTAGCACAGAAATCCAGCAAACCCTTCCCATTCCCATTAGCTTTCATATCTTCCCCACATTTACCAATCACCCTTTCGTATCCTTCAGTTCTATTTCCAATTCTCGCATTGAAATCACGCATTAGCACTATTCTATCCTTGCTGTTGACCCTGACCACGATGTCGCTCAATGCTTCATAAAACTTGTCAACTTCATCCTCATCTGCAGCCTCGCATAGTGAATACACTGAGATAATTCTTGTCCTAATTCATCCAACCACCAAATGTACCCACATCATTCGCTCATTTACGTGCCTAACAGAAACTATGTTGCGTGCAATGGTATTCCTGATAAACAGCCCTACCCCAGACTCTGCCCTTCCCTTTCTAACACCCGTCATGTACACTTTATAATCTCTTATCTCTTCCTCGTTATCTCCTTACCCGAATATCACTTACTCCTAGCACATCCAGATGCATCCTCTTTGCTGACTCAGCCAGTTCTACTTTCTTTCTTCTATAAGCCCCATTAATATTGATACCTCCCCATCGAATTCCATTTTGTTCGCCAAGTTGTTTCCAAAGACTCTCCTGTCAAATGGAGCAGGACTCCATTACTCCCATACGTCTCAGGCTTGCTTAAAACATTCTGAGCGTGCTCGATGAAAATTCTGTGAAGCAGGATGTTATCCTTCCTTTCACATAGTCCAAGTAAGGATTTCTCCTCTAACGGGTTAAGGACCACTGATGGATTGCATAGTCCTAGCCGTCTGAGCACAAGGAGGGCCACGATTTAGAATATGCCCAAGATGTCCACTCCCATTCTATAGCAACAGATATCCCGATTCTCGGGACCACTAACTAGGCCACTCAGCCGTTACCCACGGTTCACGAACTAGGACGTGACTACAGTAATCCACACCATGAACCATTCAATAAATTAAAGCTCCATTTATTGATATAGCTTGGTTTTCTTGTATCTGGATGCCATTAACAAGAAATATAAACAACTACTTGAACCAATGTTCAAAAATGTATGAGTTGGCAGCAGTTAAAAACATTGTCAATTGACTTGTTTGGCAGTGAATGTGTTATTTTTATGATTGCCATGATACTGCATTGAGCTCTACATGTTTCAAACTTAGAAAAATGGTCTGAAAATAATGGAGTAACTCTCCTTGTCCTTGGCTAGACTATTCCTCATCAACCCATCAAATGCTGTTAACTTGATACAACCACAGCCAGAGTTCACACTTTTATATCCATGCTGATGGAATTTTCTTAACCAAAAGGGCTACAGAACAGAATATATTCCAAGCCTTTCTAACAGAAATATCTCTCTCTCCCTCCTGAAAAATTACCATGACGTATACAATAAACAATGAAAAATGGACAAGTGCTCAAAGATAGAATGACTTTGTCAGTAATATCAACAGTTGACATTCTTAGCATCAGCTTACTCATCGGCCTCTCAATTCTGCTAGAGTAAATGAAAACCAAATGGCAAATCACCTGCTGTTAAATGGAAAGACTTCAAAATCAAATAAGAATGAATTTAAATGAAATGTTGAGGAAACTGATCTCTTTACGAAAGTTTACTCTGGGTGCCTGGAGAAGATGACGTCAAAAGAAGGTGGGCATGCAATTGACTGCTGGCAGACTGGTAGAATACCTGGTGACTGGAAAACACCTCGAAGAAATCGTTACATAAGTCTCAAATCAAGTCAAAGAGAGAGGTCAGCAACAGGGAGAGAGAGCAAGAGAAGACAGACACGGAAACATCTTTATACACTGCCGTCTTGAGTCACTGAAATCCTTTGATTAGTGCGACGTTAAACAACTGGCAAAAAAATTCTTCCTGGCCCTAGCAGTGACTAGTAACTTAACATTTCATGATATAATATTTTATTCATTTATTTATTTATTTATTTATATTATCAAACACAAACTAAGTGTGATATACATAATATATAGTATATTCAACATTATACAAACAATTCGGTTAAATATTGGACATAGTTTTCATGTTCGTGGATACTCCGAACAATCATTTTAAGGAAGGAAGGAGGTATTTGAAATACATTGAGTACACCGTTATCTCAATATTAAACCCAGGCACTTCAATAGCTACCACAAAAAGATGACTCAGACGGGGACAAACTGGAGATACAAGTGGAGAGTTTTTAAGTATCATGCATTGGATTTAAGCACTAATATGAAAACAGCTACACCATCAGGTGTTCTGGTGTTAATATACAAGAACAGGCTTGAAGATGCATACCGTACTCCAGCATGACAGCATTGGAAGAGTTTTCCTGATAATATAGTACCAGTCTCAGCTGCCTCAAATGAGGAGTTTTAGCAAACTAAAGATCACAAAAAATTACTCCAGAAAGTTAACAGAATGACTAACCAACCTTAGCTTCAAAGCTAACTTTTGAGGACATTGTAAAAAAAAGGCTTAACGTATTGATCAAGCCTTCTGAGTTTTAATTTTTCTTAAAATTTGGTCAATAGATAAAGAAATTGTGTAAAATCTGTATTCCCATTTTTGTCGCCAATTTTTGGAAACATATCTGCCAATTACATTAAGAGAGATTGCCATCATAGCTTTAAGGGGTTCAAATATCAAATATACAATGGTCAATTATTAGTTCATTCTTCTTATTTATTTTACTGCTAGGATTAAGTTATATCATGAAGGAAATCAAGGTGCTTTAGAATGAGCATATTAGGGTTGTAGTTAATTATAACATTTGACTTGCACTCTAAAAGTATTGGTTTCTCAATCTACCTTAAATAAGAAGCAATAAATTGCAATCAGTTTCGACCTGATCTTATATGATTACATCCTTATTTACCTTTAATTGAAACCAAAGTTAATAATATTAACATTAAAGAAATGGGTTGATCAAATTAAAGCTGCTAACTTTTTATTTTAATGGTTTAATTCCATTAACATTTCTCAATTTATATAGTTTAAATAAAACAATACATTTTCATTGTATAAATAATATACCATTAATATTTATAAATACCTAGAAGTTAGTCAACTTCCCCAACATCTTCAGTGTTGTGCTCTATATAAGCTGTCTTAAGTATAAAATCAACATAATCATTCATAAAACAAAGCTAATTTAATAAATTTCAACACTATAATTCTGTCAATTTTGAACCACTGAACTGATCATTCTAAGAAATCATTGTTACAATTAGCTTACCATCAACATCTCCCAAGTACATTTCTCTTCTAAAAATTAACGTAAATGTATACTTTGTAACAAGGCACCCTCTGCATGACAGGAAGTATTTCATAAAATAAAAAATACTTTTTATCATAAATATCCTATTCTAAAGCAACAGTCTGTTGATTCAGCTCACACATATACACATCCTGATTAGTTTAACTTTTTCTCATTATGATCAATGTGAAAGAATATACCAAACATGCTACACTCAGATTATTTGTTGATGAAATATTTTAGAATTAATTTGGTATTTTATCTTGTACTAAAAATTAAAATACTGCAAATCTGAAATCAACAACTTACCATCCAAGAAAAAAAATATATAATAGGGAGGGTTTTGACTTAGTCAGTGCTAGAGGCAGGGACCGGCACTAAAGCGAGTTCTTACCCCGAGTGGAAACTACTGTAGACTAGTTTCTGCTAAGGGTTATACCATTTGGTATTGCTTTCAAGTTTGACAGATAGGGGAACATATACTGCTAGAACCTCTCATTTATTGGTGGCAAAAGCATCAGCATTGCTTCAGGAGTTATTGTGCCATGGTTGGTAATGGCATTAAGTATTTGTACTGAGTTATAGGAGTGATGCCTAATGATTGAAAGATTTCAGCCAATAGTGGAGGTTCTTCACCTAGCTACTTTGCAAATGTTTTACTATAAAAGTAAAAATACTATTTAGAGCAGGTTACTGGGTCCCCAGCACTGGCACTGAACACTTCTCTTTCTCCTACACATAATATGAGGAAAAATTACAAAGATACCACTTCTTAGTTTATGTAGCCTACTTTCCCTTTTGCACCATTATCAAACCATTATCAAGACAAACTGAATGCTGAAAGGCATTTCAGTCCAATATAAATCTCCAAATGTGTAACCAGAATACTTTTATTTATGGCAGACATTCTCCACAACTTCTAGATGGTTAATGTTTCATAAGTGATAAATATCATTATGGATCCATATTGAAGATACTGTCCGCCTCTGTGGTGTAGTGGTTAGCGTGATTAGCTGCCACCCCCGGAGGCCCGGGTTCGACTCCCGGCTCTGCCACGAAATTTGAAAAGTGGTACGAGGGCTGGAACGGGGTCCACTCAGCCTCAGGAGGTCAACTGAGTAGAGGTGGGTTCGATTCCCACCTCAGCCATCCTGGAAGTGGTTTTCCGTGGTTTCCCAACATGGTGAATGCCGGGATGGTTAGCTAACTTAAGGCCACGGCCGCTTCCTTCCCTCCTCCTTGCCTATCCCTTCCAATCTTCCCATCCCTCTACAAGGCCCCTGTTCAGCATAGCAAGTGAGGCCGCCTGGGCGAGGTACTGGTCGTACTCCCCAGTTTCATCCCCGACCAAGAGTTTGAAGCTCCAGGACACTGCCCTTGAGGCGGTAGAGGTGGGATCGCTCGCTAAGTCCGAGGGAAAAACCGAACCTGGAGGGTAAACAGATGATGATTATGATGACGATGATTGAAGATACTATATGCAGGATGCTAATATCACTAATATCACCTATTTAATACATTAAAATGTATTCATAATTTTAGAATTGGAAAAACGGCAAAATTTGTAACATTAAGTAATGAACTAACTTAGAGCTTATTACATAAGGATAAGTAAACGTGATACTAGTTTTCCGTCAAGTGCAATAAAATCAAAATACCGTTTTCAACAAGACATGAAAAAGAGAATGTAATATTTAATTTACACCCTGAATTAAAATACCAAACCAGTTAGAATCAATAATGACTGATGAAAGCAACTTTACATAAACGAAATGGACACAATTCAGGGAGCTAATTAAATAGATTAAATAAATACTTCAGTAACAACCTGGGAATATTCACTCTAAACTTATATATTTTAGTAAAACAAAACGGCCTCAATGCCAATTAAGTAAACAGACGTGATGTTACTTAACATTATCATACGTGAGGAGTTATAACGGGTCATATTTATCAGATTTACAATTTCCTTAGATAAACCCACACTTACAGCAGTATCAGTTTTATACAAACATCCCTCATAGAGCAAAATACAATTAAAATGTCAGCACAAACAGCTGATTACTTTTCGAAAGACAGAACACATACTCGTTATGGACAAATATTCAAAAACATTTTAAAACGAGTTTGACAGACGTATTATACCAGACTTGGAGCATGAAGAAATATGTCATTCATAAAATTCACACTGCATATTCGAACGAACTCCTCACTCACGGCAATAATTACCTTTATTGTGATCTCTTACATGATCCTTGAAACACACCGACGAGGACGAGGTTCACACTGCAGTTAAAGAAGACCGCAAATTTAAGTTGTACTCTTGAAACAAAATCTCTCAAGCTACCAACCGCATCAATAGAAAATGCCTATATGGAAAACCAAAGGAGTTTATATTTCCCTACAGTGTGGAAATTACACATAAAAATTAAGAAACTGTGAGGATCGTAAGTGATCCATTTATCTAAATAGCTGAGGTGAAAACGTAGAAACCTAAATACCGAACAAAACGGTGTAGGACAATGATGAAGACTTAGCCATTAGACGAGGGGAAGATACTACAAGAGAAGTTACGCTAGAAGAACCCATCCGAGAAGAATCAACCGAGAACAGTGACCTAATCACAGAATATACCAGACAGGACATACGAAATGCAGAATTAATTGAAGAATACAAGGAGAAGAATGTGAACATGGATAGCTTTACCCAAGGAGAACGGAGAGGTCAAAGAAGACGGCAGCGAATTATAATAGGGTCTTCGGTTGAAGGAAACGATTCCATTCAAGCAGGAGAAAGAATGGCATGGCTCTGTGTCGGTAGACTAGCAAGACAAGTCAGGACTGAAAAACTCCAAAGCTACCTCTACAAAAATAGGAATAGCAAATAATATAGAATCTGAAGAACTGATCACTAGACGATTAAATAACGCTTTCAAGATAGGTTTCCTGATGGCACACCTCAGGGACACTTGAAGCGCAGATTTCTGCCTTCAAGGAGTCATTATTCAAACGGACAGAACAAGGGTGTCGAATGTAAATACTCTGTAATCAGTTCTTATGCCTCTGTACCTCTGTGTTATGTATAGGCCTACGCACTGTAAATACTCCGTAATCAATTCTTGTACGTCTGCAACTTTTATGTTCTGTAATTGTAAATAATCTGAAATCTATTCTTGTACTTCTGCAACTCTTATGTTATGTAAATGAAAATACTCTGTAATCTATTCTTGTACCTTTGGAACTATCGTGTTATGTAAATGTAAATAGTCAGAAATAATTATTTGTAATACTGATATTGATGATGTACATATTTTATACATTGTATGTGTTTATATGCTCAACCGTATACCGGTACTATAATCTTACATAGACAAACTATAATGTTAATATGTAAGTGCCCGCCAGTATGTAATGTCCTGTACAATTCCTATGTATGAGCCTGCAGGCTCGTTGGAATTAATTGAAATGAATGAATGAATGAATGAATGAATGAATGAATGAATGAACGAACCTGGACTCACATATGTAACGAAAATACGCCAATGAACATAAAGAGAACAATTCATGAACGTAAAACGAATCTCCAAAAAGAGTGGGTGAGAATATTATTATGGAACTCTGAAGAAATTAGAAACGTCGTCCAACTCGTCCCAGGAGACCTCCTACAGATATACGACGTAGTGATACTGACTGAAACTTTCCTTACATTAGAATAGAGCCACGGAAAGTTTTATTCCGAACACTCTCTTGCGAAACAAGGCAATCGAGGAAGGCCGAAAGACAGCATAACTGTTCTTCTAAAACCCAAACTAGCTCCCTTTAAAGTGATTCTAAAAACAGACAATATTCTAGCTGTAGAAACAAAATCATGTAAAATTATAGGTGCATATTTTCAACCAGAATATAAAGAAGAGGATATAATAGCCGGAGATCTGAACTGCAGAATCCATTTAGAGCAAACAAAATCAGAAGCAGTACCTAATAATTATATAAATGCGGAAGGACTAACTTGAATTAATGAACGCAGCGAAAAAACTTATATAGGAGTAAACGGCACCAGTACAATAGATCTGGCCTTTAGCAACAAAGTATAGCTCAACAAAACATCATCACGAATGTAGTTACGAGAAAACATATGCCTGTGGATACTACTATAAATCTGCCAAGCATACAACAAGCGAATGTCCAAAAGGAAAAGACGAAACTCAATGGAATAGACACGGATGCAATTGCCCTCATCGACACGCACTATATACAGCAGGAAATGCGGATGGCGAAGTTGGACTCAGCAGTAGCAAACGTGGAAATTCTCATCAAAGATAACACCGTCGATATAGCTCTACGAAAACGGACGAAAAATCCGTGGTTCAACAAAAAATTGCACCCAAGCAAAGAAAGAGGCCTTAACAGCGCTGCTAGCAAATGTACCCATGCTTCGCTACGGTACTCTACATTGTATACGGATATCGAAGTAAGTTACTGCACATGAAGTGAATAAGGTTTTTAAATTGGGTGTGTCTTGGCTTTATCCGAGAAACAGCTTTGTGAAATCCACAGACGTTGTTTCCAATGAAAGTGTGATTTGCGGAATTGCGATTATAACGGCAAGTCCACTTGTCTACTGCAATTCACAAAGAAGTTGGTAATATTCATTTAACTGCAGGCCCCATTGCCTAGTGCGCGGCCAAAATCGATTTGGGGAGGTTTCATTACAATGACATTTCCTACTTTCAGATAGATTACAAGTAGTATAATAGGACAGTTCTGCGGCCTCCTCCTTCTCCCGCGGGAAATTTGAATTTTGGCGGGAAATTTGAATTTTGGCGGGAGATTTGAATTTTGGCGCGAGATTTGAATTTGTAAACAAAGCCACGTGCTTTTTGACAGCTGTCATCGACAACAACGCATCGCTAACCTCACTGCTGCCATCTTGACGGGCCTAAACCTCAGTGGTACCAACTTAACCTAACTAGCGCGAGATTTGAATAGGTAAACAAATCCACGTGTTTTTTGACAGCCACGTGCTTTTTGACAGACAACAACGTATCGCAAACCTCAGTGCAGCCATCTTGACGGACCTAAACCTTAGTGGTACCAACTTAACCTCACTAGCGCGAGATTTTAATTTGTAAACAAATCCACGTGCTTTTTGACAGCTGTCATCCGCCATCTTTAAACTACAGAGCACCGTGCTGCCCTCTTTATCGCAGTAGCTGCAAATTCGTCACCTGTCATCCGCAGTGCTGCCATCTTGGCGGGCCTAAACCTTAGTGCTACCAACTTAACCTCACTAGCGCGAGATTTGAATTTGTAAACAAAGCCACGTGAATTTTTTGACAGCTGTCATCCGCCATCTTTAATCAAGAGAGCGCCGTGCTGCACTCTATATGGTGGCGGTAAATTCGAAGTGCTTTACAAACTTAAGTGCTTTTGTCATCCGCCATCTTTAATCCAGAGAGGACCGTGCTGCCCTCTTTGAGGCGGTGGCAAATTCCACGTGCTTTACAAATCCACGTGCTTTTTTGACAGCTGTCATCCGCCATCTTCAATCTATAGAGCACAGTGCTGCCCTCTTTAGCTACTTACCTTTGAAATGTGGTGGCGGATAATTTGAAAAATGCTTTTTGACAGCAGACATCTTTGAGCACCGTGCTGCCCTCTTTAGCTAGATACCTTTGAAATGTGGTGGCAGACAATTCCACGTGACCGCAGCCATCTTTGAGCACAGTGCTGCCCTCTTTGTGGTGGCGGCAAATTCCACGTGCTCTTGTGTGGAAACAAACCTATGTGCTTTTCTGACAGCTACCATCAGCCATCTTTAATCAACAGAGTACCGTGCTGCACTCTATGTGGTGGCGGCAAATTCCACGTGCTCTTGTTTGGTAACAAAGCCACGTGCGTTTTGTCATCCGCCATCTTTAATCTAGCGACCGCCGTGCTGCCCTCTTGCGTCAGCTCATATCCGCCATCTTTAAACTACAGAGCACTATGCTGCTCTCTGTAGTAGTGGGTAATTTGAAAAGTTCTGTCAGCTATCATCCGCCATCTTTAATCTAGAAAGCACCGTGCTGTCCTCTTTGTGGTGGTGATAAATTCCACGTGCTCTTGTTTGGAAACAAACTCACGTGCTTTTTTGACAGCTGTCATCCGCCATCTTTAATCTACAGAGCACCGCGCTGCACTCTGTTATGGCGGACAATTCGAAAAGCTGCCAAGAGAGCATCGTGTTGGCATCTTTATTCTTTGACATGTGGTGGCGGCTACGTGCCTTTTGTCATCCGCCATCTTTAATCTCGAGAGCACCGTGCTGCCCTCTTGCGTCAGCTGACATCCGCCATCTTTAAACTACAGAGCACTATGCTGCTCTCTGTAGTAGCGGGTAATTTGAAAAGTTCTGTCAGCTATCAGCATCGTGCTGCTATTATGCGGGCAATTTGAAAAGCTGACGAGAGAGCATCGTGTTGGCATCTTTATTCTTCGACATGTGGTGGCGGCAAATTCCACATCCGCCACCTGAGAGCACCGTTCTGCGCTCTTGATCGTAGTAGCGGACAATTTAAAAAGAAGCTATTAAGAATATAATCGAACACTGTACTCGATACAACATATGATCAGAACATCGATTTGTTCTAAGAGAAAACAAGACTACAGTTTTAAATAGCTTGCGTAAGATAGCGATTGTTTGCTTAGCTTCAACATGTGATCAGAACATTAAAACATAGCAATACTAGAATCGAACACTGCACTCGATATTGTTAACCTTAAGATGTGATCAGAACATTAATTGATGTGTTCAAAACACTAGATAAGTGATCAAGACTAGATTCGAACACTGTACTCGATACAACATGTATTTAGAATATGTTAGGGGATACCTTTGTTCTAAGAAAATAAAATTGAAACATAACAAGACTAGAATCGAACACTGCACTCGATGTTGTTAACTTTAACATGTGATCAGGACATTAATTGATGTGTATAACTTTCTTTACCTTTACTTCCTCAGCCAAGGTACATCTTTATCGAACATGCATTGCAAAAGCGAGAGTGTACAAGTTTAGACTTGAACACATACTACCGTTCAAAAAACATATATATACATACTATAGTGCGATGTTGTAGTACACTGCATTGGAAGACTAGAATCAAGCACTGTTTAGGAAAAATATCTCTTCTCAACATACTAGACGATAACATACTTACGAATTTAATCAACACCTTCTTTCTTGCTCTTATTCTTCTTCGAGAGGAAGGAGTAGGAGGAGAAGGTAATACCTAACCTAAAATAAAAGAATATGCCAATTCTACAGTATTTATTTACATCTTGTATGTACTAGTTTTATCATAAATTTACTTTTGCTTTCTCGATGTAATTCTTGTATGTACATGCTTTTACGCGTCAATAAAACTAATAACACAAGATTTGTTCTCTATCCCGCGATATATAATGAAAATAGAACGTTGATTTAGTTCTTCTATTTCTAAATCAGTTAGCACGCTAAATCTATTAGGTAAAATCTTGAAAGTCTTAGCAGACGAATAAAATCCTTTCTCCAAATTTCGTTTCTAATCTTCGTCGTGAAATAACTTTAAATTTCTAACTTAGCGGTAGACTTGTTGACGGCTTGGTACTTGGAGTTGAAATATGACCTAACTGGTTAATCATCTCCATGGTTTTTCTAATAAGAACAAATATATAAATGTAGCGTTAGCACTTGCATCACACATAGTAATAATGGGATATAAAAGGGTAAGTGTGCTAGCCTAGAGTTACGATGTTCGGAAGAAACCAAGTTTCAACCTATAGAGGTCAGACATTGCTGTAAGTTTGAAATTATAAGATTAACCAGCATGAGGATTGAGGAGAACAACTATTTATCATTAGACTAATGTTACGACGTTCGGAAGAAACCAAGTTTCAACCTATAGAGGTTTGACATTGCTGTAAGTTTGAAATTATAAGATTAACCTCTTCTATAGCATGTGGATTGAAGAGAATAACTATTTATCAAGAGACTAAAGTTACCATGTTCGGAAGAAACCCAGTTTCAACCTATAGAAATCGGACATGGTTGCAAGTTTGAAATTATAAGATTAACCTCTTCTGTAGCATGAGGATTGAAGAGAATAAATATTAACCAATAGACTAAAGTTACGATGTTCGGAAGAAACCAAGTTCCAACCTATAGAGGTCAGACATGGCTGTAAGTTTGAAATTATAAGATTAACATCTTCTATAGCATGCGGATAGAAGAGGGAAACTATTTACTAATAGACTAAAGTTACGATGTTCGGAATAAACCAAGTTTCAACCTATAGAGGTCAGACATAGCTGTGAGTTTGAAATTATAAGATTAACCTCTTCTATAGCATGAGGATTGAAAAGAACAACTATTTATCATTAGACTAATGTTACGACGTTCGGAAGAAACCAAGTTTCAACCTATAGAGGTTAGACATTGCTGTAAGTTCGAAATTATAAGATTAACCTCTTCTATGGTATGCAGATTAAAGAAAATAACTATTTATCAATGGACTAAAGTTACGATGTTCGGAAGAAACCAAGTTTGAACCTATACAGGTCAGACATTGCTGTGAGTTGGAAATTATAAGATTAACATCTTCTATAGCATGTGGATTAAAGCGAACAACTATTTATCATTAGACTAAAGTTACGATGTTCGGAAGAAACCAAGTTTGAACCTGTACAGGTCAAACATTGCTGTGAGTTTGAAATTATAAGATTAACATCTTCTATAGTATGTGGATTAAAGCGAACAACTATTTATCATTAGACTAAAGTTAGGATGTTCAGAAGAAACCAAGTTTCAACCTATAGAGGTCAGACATTTCTGTAAGTTTGAAATTATAAGATTAACCTCTTCTATAGCATGAGGATTCAAGAGAACAACTATTTATCAATAGACTAAAGTTGCGATGTTCGGAAGAAACCAAGTTTCAACTTATAGAGGTCAGACATTGCTGTAAGTTTGAAATTATAAGATTAACCTCTTCTACAGCATATAGATAGAAGAGAACAACTATTTATCAATAGACTAAATTTATGATGTTCGGAAGAAACCAAGTTTCAACCTACAGAGGTCTTACATTGCTGTGAGTTTGATATTATAAGATTAACCAGCATGAGGATTGAAGAGAACAACTATTTATCAATAGACTAAAGTTACGATGTTCGGAAGAAACGAAGTTTCAACCTATAGAGGTTAGACATTGCTGTAAGTTTGAAATTATAAGATTAACCTCTTCTATAGCATGTGGATTGAAGAGAATAACTATTTATCAATAGACTAAAGTTACGATGTTCGAAAGAAACCCAGTTTCAACCTATAGAAATCGGACATGGTTGTAAGTTTGAAATTATAAGGTTAACCTCTTCTATACCATGAGGTTTGAAGAGAATAAGTATTTATCATTAGACTAAAGTTACGATGTTCGGAAGAAACCAAGTTTCAACCTATTGAGGTCGGACATTGCTGAAAGTTTGAAATTATAAGATTATCCTCTTCTATTGCATGCAGATTGAAGAGAATAACTATTTATCATTAGACTAAAGTTGCGATGTTCGGAAGAAACCAAGTTTCAACCTGTACAGGTCAGACATTGCTGTGAGTTTGAAATTATAAGATTAACCTCTTCTATAGCGTGCGGATAAGAAAACAACTATTTATCAATAGACTAAAGTTGCAATGCTCGGAAGAAACCAAGTTTCAACCTATAGAGGACAGACATTGCTGTGAGTTTGAAATTATAAGATTAACTTCTTCTATAGCGTGCGGATTGGAGAGAACAAATATTTATCAATAGACTAAAGTTGCAATGTTCGAAAGAAAGCAAGTTTCAACCTATAGAGGTCGGATATTGCTGTATGTTTAATATTATAAGATTAACCTCTTTTACAGCATGTAGATTAAAGAGAACAACTACTTGTGATTAGACTTAAGTTACGATGTTCAGAAGAAACCAAGTTTCAACGTATAGAGGTCGGACATTGCTGTGAGTTTGAAATTATAAGATTAACCTCTTCTATAGCATGAGGATTGAGGAGAACAACTATTTATCAATAGACTAAAGTTGCGATGTTCGGAAGAAACCAAGTTTGAACCTGTACAGTTCCGACATTGCTGTAAGTTTGAAATTATAAGATTAACCTCTTCTACAGCATGTGGATAGAAGAGAATAACTATTTATCAATAGACTAAAGTTATGATGTTCGGAAGAAACCACGTTTCAACGTATAGAGGTCGGACATTGCTGTGAGTTTGAAATTATAAGATTAACCTCTTCTATAGCATGAGGATTGAAGAGAACAACTATTTATCAATAGACTATAGTTACGATGTTCGGAAGAAACGAAGTTTCAGCCTATAGAAGTCAGACATGGCTGTGAGTTTGAAATTATAAGATTAACCTCTTCTACAGCATGCTGATTGAAGAGAATAACTATTTATCATTATACTAAAGTTACGATGTTCGGAAGAAACCAAGTTTCAACTTATTGAGGTCGGACATTGCTGAAAGTTTGAAATTATAAGATTAACCTCTTCTACAGCATGCTGATTGAAGAGAATAACTATTTTTCATTAGTCTAAAGTTGCTATGTTCAGAAGAAACCAAGTTTGAACCTTTAGAGGTCGGACATTACTGAAAGTTTGAAATTATAAGATTAACCTCTTCTACAGCATGCTGATTGAAGAGAATAACTATTTATCATTAGACTAAAGTTACGATGTTCGGAAGAAACCAAGTTTCAACCTATAGAAGTCAGACATACCTGAAAATGTTCGCGCTGCAGACTGTTACTCGGATGAATAAAATGCGTACTTTCAAGCCTGTAACTCGAATGATAATATTCTAGTTGTACCTATAAAGAACAAAAATATATTAACGTAGATGTTTATTACCTAGCGTAGAAGTTGCTTTGCAAACAGTAACTAACAGTTCAGGCTTACCTTAAGTTGAAGGCTGAAGAATAATATTCACAGCAGACAGTACTTAGACGGGGGATGTGCACGTAACAAACACACACAAAGAAATGTGAGCGCTTCACGCAGACTGCAGCGAGTAAATATGCTGCTTGTTACCAAGCGAATGTGAAAGTCGCTGACAACTGCAGTACAGTTGGAACTATATGTTTATGCAACAAGAGCTCTCCTGAGGGTCTTACGCTGAGTTCTGCAGTCCGACGTATTTAAGCCGGGATCGAACCTGCTGTTGATGCCGAGGTGACAGAATTTAAGAGTTCTGCAGCGGATCGAGCCTTGGAAAGTTAGCGCGCGATCCTCGACCTGTGGACTTAAACGGGAGGGTACTAAGCTAAGCAAGAAGCCGACATCCGCGGTATTCCTTACCTGTAGGCACTTAAAGGTATTGAGCTAAGAACGCATCCGGCTAGATCATGTAATTACACGTTATGACGATCGCTCAGGTCCCTCGCCTAGCATTTGCTATTTTTACAGCTTCCGACAGTAGGGGGTTCGAACCCTCTATCTCCCGAAGTAGCGAGAATGATTGCGGGTACAAGAGTGTTGAGGGTGATTCATCTGTCGGATGAAGGTGATCCTACTGTTGCATATTACATTCTCAGGTAGTTTCGAATAACCAGAGGGCGTGCAAAAAGCCAGCATTAAGTAAGGGCATATAAGGCTGTTGATGGGGGTGTTAAACCTTGTGCAGGCTCCTTCGAAAATGATTGTGAGTACAAGATGTTGATGGTGATTCATCTGTCGGATGGAGGCGATAAGCTGTGTGCAGGCTTCATCGGTAGGAGTAGGCTATGTACCGGCACCGGGTTTTACCCTCTCCCTACTATTGTATATTACATTCTTAGGTAGTTTCGAATAACCAGAGGGTGTGCAAAAAGCCAGCATTAAGTAAGAGTATATAACGGTGTTGATGGGGACCTTAAACCTTGTGCAGACTCCTGCGAAAATGATTGTGAGTACAAGATGTTGAAGGTGATTCATCTGTCGGATGGAGGTGATAAGCTGTGTGCAGGCTTCATCGGTAGGAGTAGGCTATGTACCGGCAGTGGGTTTTACCCTCTCCCTACTGTTGTTTATTACATTCTTAAGCAGTTTCGAATAACCAGAGGGTGTGCAAAAACCCAGCATTAAGTAAGGGTATATAACGGTGTTGATGGGTTCGTTAAACCTTGTGCAGACTCCTTCGAAAATGATTGTGAGTACAAGATGTTGATGGTGATTCATCTGTCGGATGAAGGCGATAAGCTGTGTGCAGGCTTCATCGGTAGGAGTAGGCTATGTGCCGGCACCGGGTTTTACCCTCTCCCTACTATTGTATATTACATTCTTAGGTAGTTTCGAATAACCATAGGGTGTGCAAAAACCAGCATTAAGTAAGGGTATATAACGGTGTTGATGGGGACGTTAAACCTTGTGCAGACTCCTTCGAAAATGATTGTGAGTACAAGATGTTGATGGCGATTAATCTGTCGGATGGAGGCGATAAGCTGTGTGCAGGCTTCATCGGTAGGAGTAGGCTATGTACCGGCACCGTGCAGGCTCTTTCGATAGAACTTACACCAGAAGGAATTACTAACACGATTAAGAAAATGTTCCGTGAGTTACAAGTAGCTTATCATACACGCACTGTCCTCGCTGAAGGTTACTACAGCCGGAAGACTAGCGTACAATTTCAGTCAACGCATGCATTCCTCACCTCGCTCTGACTGACTGCGCTGATACAACGTCAAAGACAGTGTTCTAAGCAGCGGAACAAAAATGTAACCTGGTGTGAGCACATAGCCTGCTCCTAAAGCTTAACACTGTAAATGTTTGGAGCTCCTGTTTTTACAGCTAGATATGGTTCCTAACGTAACACGGCCGGGATCAAAAATATGTTTTACAGCCGAGTGCCCCCTCCTGACGCAAGAGTTTAAATCGCAAGAATCTGTTTTACAGCCGATTGCCTTTCCTGACGCTAAAGGACCAGGATTTAGCCAGTTACCCTTCCTGATGTAACAAGACTAGGATTTATTTTTAGACTGCACTTGGCTAGAAATAGCCACACGAAATGATTATATAGAAAGAGAATTGCCGGCTCCTACGGTTTGGTTTAGTGTGCTTGCCTCTAACCCGGTAGTCTCGGGTTCGATTCTCCTAGAACGAAGGTGCACCCCAAACACATCATTCAATGTTCTGATCATATGTTGTATCGAGTAGAGTGTTCGATTATATTCTTCATCACTTATTTTGTAATATAATCTTCAAGTATTCGATAAAGCTATGCCTTAACAGAGCAGGGAAGAGGAGGTTATAACAATCGCTATCTTACGCAAGCCGTTCAGAACTGTAGTCTTGTTTTCTTTTAGAACAAAGGTATTCCTTGACATGTTCTTTTTAAATTGTCCGCTACTACGATCAAGAGCGCAGCACGGTGCTCTCAGATGGCGGATGTGGAATTTGCCGCCACCACATGTCGAAGAATAAAGATGCCAACACGATGCTCCCTTGGCAGCTTTTCAAATTGCCCGCCACCACAGAGTGCAGCGCGGCGCTCTGTAGATTGAAGATGACGGAAGACAGCTGTCAAAAAAAGTACGTGAGTTTGTTTCCAAACAAGAGCACGTGGAATTTATCACCACCACAAAGAGGGCAGCACGGTGCTCTCTAGATTAAAGATGGCGGATGATAGCTGACAGAACTTTACAAATTACCCGCTACTACAGAGAGCAGCATAGTGCTCTGTAGTTTAAAGATGGTGGATGTCAGCTGACGTAAGAGGGCAGCACGGTGGTCTCTAGATTAAAGATGGCGGATGACAAAAAGCTCGTGGCCTTGTTGCCAAACAAGAGCACGTGGAATTTGCCGCCACCACATAGAGTGCAGCACGGTGCTCTGTTAATTAAAGATGACTGATGGTAGCTGTCAGAAAAGCACATAGGTTTGTTTCCAAACAAGAGCACGTGGAATTTACCGCCACCACAAAGAGGGCAGCACTGTGCTCAAAGATGGCTGCTGTCACGTGGAATTGTTTGCCACCACATTTCAAAGGTATAAGCTAAAGAGGGCAGCACGGTGCTCAAAGATGTCTGCTGTCAAAAAGCATTTTTCAAATTATCCGCCACCACATTTCAAAGGTAAGTAGCTAAAGAGGGCAGCACTGTGCTCTATAGATTGAAGATGGCGGATGACAAACGCACGTGAGTTTGTAAAGCACTTCGAATTTGCCGCCATCACATAGAGTGCAGCACGGCAATCTCTTGATTAAAGATGGCGGATGACAGCTGTCAAAAAAGCACGTGGATTTGTTTACAAATTAAAATCTCGCGCTAGTGAGGTTAAGTTGGTACCACTAAGGTTTAGGTCCGTCAAGATGGCAGCAGTGAGGTTAGCGATGCGTTGTTGTCTGTCAAAAAGCACGTGGCTGTCAAAAAAGTGGCTTTGTTTACAAATTCAAATCTCGCGCTAGTTAGGTTAAGTTGGTACCACTGAGGTTTAGGCCCGTCAAGATGGCAGCAGTGAGGTTAGCGATGCGTTGTTGTCGATGACAGCTGTCAAAAAGCACGTGGCTTTGTTTACAAATTCAAATCTCGCGCCAAAATTCAAATCTCCCGCCAAAATTCAAATGTCCCGCCAAAATTCCAATTTCCCGCAGGAGGAGGCCGCAGAACTGTCCTATTATACTACTATTACAGTTGAGGAACTTTTATTATATTTGCAAGAACCTTCCTTACTGCCAGTCAAAAGTTCTTATCATTATAATGGCAGAAGAATTTTCTAATACCAGTCAGCTTACTGCCAGTCACACTGAGCTGGTGAGTTTCCAAGGCCACTATGCCTAACGTCAGTCACATTTTAGACAAACAGGATCGGGTAAAAGTGTTTTGGAAAAAATTGCATGCTCCCTTGTCTTCTGCTAGTCGAATCGAGAAGGGAATTATGCATTAAAATAGTGCACAGGAGATGGAGGACGACCCCATTCTTACTGCGTGTCAAGGTCGATGTGGGGAGGACTGAATACAATAGCAGACGCCCTCTTTCTGACAGTCGCTATCGATTTGCAAAGTATTTAATAACAATGGCGGACAAACCCTTTCTAGATCGCTAAAAATTGACGTCAATGAAATAATATAGTCGTCATACGGAAGTATATGGATGTTTACCCTCATTTACAGAATAACTGCTGCTAAACGGTACATCAAATCGAAACACGGATTGTACGATAAGACGCACTTTTTGGCCACATTTACCGATCTAAATAGGTGGTCCTATGATATGTTCAAGTATCTCGTCTATTTAAAGGTAAGATTGTTTTAGAAAAATTGATTAGGGTGAAATAGGTGTAAGTTTTCACATATAGAATTACTTTTCAGATATGTAACAGCTTAAAACATACAAATTTGCACAAATATGGCTACTGGGTGGGCCAATATTCGTGTAGAATTTGATGATCCTATCTTTCCAATAAGTGTGTCAAACAATGAAATAAACTTGTAAAAATCACCAAATTTACGAACAATCCAAAATACGGCGAAATCTAATGTATAAGGGAGAGAGATACGACAAAATGTCATAGGACCAAAGTTGTAGATCACTCCGAATTGAAGTGAGATTGTGCCATACGTTTTGTGATACGACTTACCGTTTAGCCAACAAATAGCTCAAAAGGAATGTCTGCACAGTCATTAAAATTGTCTCCATATTTCGATATCTTTGGGGGTAAAAAGTTAAAAATTTCAACTTCTTGGAGTTTTTCCGTCGGTTAGTGACCAAAAGCTATTATTTCACCAAATTTCAAATGCTTTTACATATATAGATGACGGACAAGCAAGAGCAAGTTGAAAAGTGCAGACTTCCACTTCGAGATTCATAACTCCTAAACGGTACATGATATCAACAAACGGTTTGCGCCATCAGACGCCTCATTTATCGCTCTACATGTTGTTTGTTTCTGAACCATTTCCTAGTATCTCCCATATTTAGGGGCAAATTGGGTTCAAAATTTGAATAGGGTGAAATTTGGGAACATTTTTAACGTTTTACATATTACTTTTTGCCTACTTACGTATAAGCTAGAATAATGAAATTTCGTCCACATAAGGCCCTTGATTGTGCCAATATGCGCACCGAACTTGATGATCCTATCACTCTTATAAGTGTGTCAAACAATGAAATATACTTGTAAAAATCACCAAATTTACCAACAATCAAGAAATACGGCCAAATCTAACGTATAAGGGAGAGTGATACAACAAAATGTCATAGGAGCAAAGTTGTAGATCACTCCCATTTGAAGTCAGATTGTGCCATCCGTTTTGTGATACGACTTACCGTTTAGCCAACAAATAGCTCAAAAGAATGTCTGCACAGTCATTAAAATTGTCTCCATATTCCGATATCTTTGGGGGTAAAAAGTGAAAAATTTGAACATCTTGGTTTTTTTACGTCGGTTAAGGACCAAAAGCTATAATTTCACCAAAGTTCACTTTTCTACCTCGTCTGGCACATTGTGCCGCCATCTTGATTTGGGGGGACGGGGGATAAAAATTAGGAAATTCCCGAAAATGTTTAAGCCCACGAAACCTATAGGATGTCGTTTTGGATAAATTATACGACTGTGTTTTTATGCTGAGCCCAAAATGTAAGGCCTCCCAGCGTGCCCCCTTCAGGTAATTTTGAGAATTTTCGATTTTTCTATGGATCCTGGGGTTATCAGCTTCTCCCGTACCAAGTTTGAAATTTCTGAGATTTATGAGAGTGCGTCCTTAATTCAGGTCTTTTTTCATTTTTAAATATTTAACTATACATAGCTCCAGACCGACTTGCTTATATATATATAAGTAGTGAAAACCTATTGAAATAGCTTAATTTTGTGTATATCTGATTCATTTAGTGCTGTTTATATAGTGGTGTTTAGTGCTTGTTGGTAGAAATTGGGAGTAGTAATAATTATTTAAATTTTGTAACAAGTAATTCAGTTGGTCTTCAGTAAATTACGTTTTCTAGGTTAAGTGGGGTAGCTAGGTGCACCTTGTTTCGAATTTAGGTTTAGGTAATACTTTAGGTAATAATATTAACTTTAAAAATATTTGTAAATACCGGTATCTGTAGGATCGTTGGTTGTACTTACAAAGGCAGATTATCATAAGGAATAGTAGGTACCGTAACATCTGCAGCAACTTCTCCGGTATTTCGTATAGATATACGTTCAAACTATCGCGAAGGTAATAATTTACTACATTAAAAACACGATACGCCTATAAACTTCCATATAAAAAGAAGTTAAAGAGATTACACGGTAATAGTTAACAGTCGTATTGTTACTGATTATTGTCGCTCCTCATATTCAAATATTGCATTGTTGGCTACAGTCGTGAACAAAGGGTGTAGTGTAGTCAAGTAAATATAAATAAAAATCAGCTGACCTTGTATTCCATTCATTTGTACTTCTGAGTAGGTAGTTAGTATCCGTAATTTATATTTCGCTCCCTCGATCTTTCAGTATTTATGAGCGGTTAGCTAATAATAATAAAGTTCATATATCCCAGTAATTGCAGTTCAAGTCCCTGGAGTAATAGTAGTAGTAGTTTTGACAGAAATATTCGAGAAATTATTGTAGACAACCTCGTATTTTTCAGTAGGCCTAATTAAGGACACTTTTTTTTTCTCTTTCCCGTGGAGTAGGGAAAATAATAGTAATCCACCAGCTGTAATAATCACATAACCACATTTGAGTAGAATTGTAGTGAAGATAAGGTATAATATATTAGATAGTATCTTGCCAGTTATATTCGTGTTTTTCTTCGTGTACGGCAATCCTTTTGATACTTAAGCAAGTAGTGATAAAAAGGGGACTCTGGGCCAGGGGCTAATGCGCAAGATGGCCGCCGCGCGCAATCTACCTCTAGGGCTACCGCGCAAGATGGCCGCCACGCGCAATCTACCTCTAGCTACGCGCTACGTCCTCGGACACCTTCAGAAAATAGGATGTCGTTATCTTATGGAATACTGTCGAAAGAGGCTACTAAAAGGGATACCTGACTTGAAAGAGAAAGTGTTACCGAACTAGGGGTCATTAGCTGAGGCTAGGTATGATGTATGCTAAGCTGTTGTGTATAACCTCCCTTGACCAACTCCTGTAGGTCACTTTATTCCGAGCTCCTCCAGGGGCACCGAGCAACCTGTGCTGTTGTTGTGTCTGCAATGGCGAACTTAGGTTTGGCCAACTCTTGTAGGACACTTCATTCTGATGTGGTAAGTTACAAGTTGTCAGCCTATGAGACAGCCCTCTAGTTAAGTCTAAACGAATAAAGTATAGCAGCTATCTTGCATAGTAGCCTTGTTCCGAATGTTAAGCTAATAAAAACTAATAGCTTATGAGTTACAAGTTGTAAACCCTGTAGTAGCTCTGCAGAGTTAGACTTATGCCAGACTCAGCTATAGACCCCTTTGTGCCAACAGATGCAGAGTTGTATTCAAAGAGTCGAAGTGTGTGCGGGTCAGATATTTCATTCATGTCAATTGTAACGGCATGCATCTCTGCGACAGCTGAGTTGCTTACATAGCGTAACCGGCTACACTGTCAGCAGATTCCTGAAGCCTCGTGGTTGTGAGTAGAAGATTGTTCTCGAGTCACTAAATCTTCGATTCCCTATTAAAAAATGTTAAACAACTATAATTAATGCCAGACTCAGCTTGAGGTCCTCTTGTCGCTTATACCACGCTCGGAAGTTAAAAGCCCTCGAGCACCCCTTTTTTAGTCGTTTCTTACAGCAGTATTCCATCACCCTCCTACATCACTCCACCGAGAGTTGCAAGTTAGGAGGGCATCCGGTTAGGAGGATAGAACCTCGAATTAGGGTAATTCCAGGCTGGGTCATGGATTTTATTAGATACAAGGCAAAAAGCCCTAGCACAGCCTCCACCGGGTTAGTGCCATAAGAGCCCATGTATACGCATGCTTCTACTTACTTGTGTTAGGTCACTCACTTTTATCCGACCTTCCTCGGTTAACTCTTGTTCTTTTCCGACCCTTACGCTATTAGGTTTACGAAGGCTAAGGAATCTTTAATTTTCACGCCTTTCGTAGCCTTTGTCTTTCTTTGGCTGATACCTTGCGCGGTCGCTCATCTCCCTGGACTTAAGGTTGCTTTTCAGCCTTATGTCTCAATGAATGAAGCATGTTATGTATTAAGGCTTACACCATCGCCTAGGAGGTTAACGCGTGGTCAGCGCAACGTCAGGCCTGCAGGGGTATCGAACGTAAAGTGTAAGTAAGGATTTTATTCTGTATTCGGGAATTCTGATAATACGCGAAATGCTGCAGAGCTATATTCCGGCACCACATTAATTTTACGTATTACATTGGGTATTCAGTACAAGGATAGGTAAGGTCTTCCTGCGTGATTGTACCTAAGATGCAAACTTGTAGGGAAAAAATACTTTGTATTCTATGTGTTAGCAAATACATCGAAAGCTAGTCAACTTGCACGTGCAGTTATTTCTTCTATGTTATGCTAGGCTCTCCGTTTTTAGAACTTCGAAGATGCTCCCCAATATTACGCTGTCTGTAAATAAAGCATTTGTATTACACCTCACACCATATCCCTAGTCCTTCCACCAATCTCAGCATCAAAGTCCCTGGATCATGTCTTATCTCGTCTAGTTGGGTTGAGCGTAAGATCGAATCTCAAATTTGAGACTGTAACGCCCTTGTAAAGTTAAGCCTGGCGTCATATGCATAGGTTAACCTAGCACTCTTAACCATAATCAGGTAAGCAGCTAAGTCTTAAGAAGTTAACGATAGGCCATGTAAGGCGAGGTACTGGTATCCCCCGACCCAGAGTCTGTAGCTCTTGAATACTGTCATTAAGGCGATAGAGGTGGGATCCCTCGCTGAAAGAAAGAAAGAAGAAAACTAGAGAATGCGTCTATAAGGCTCTGTATATGTCTAATTACCTCTGTGTCCTAGCACAGCTCTCTCCTGAATTAGCCCATCCCTGTTAGTTACCCTTACGACTAGCAGTATACCATTAATAAAAATCTACCCCTCCACCCTACCTCATAAAACAATTCAGATCTAAGTAGAGTAACGTTATCTTGGTAGCAAGAGCTGTAGTTCCGTCATCGCGAACAAGCTATGACCTGTAGCTGAAGACTCCGCGTTCTCTCTCAAGTCAAGTGTCTCGCATCATAACATATTGTCAACATTTTTTAGTACTACACCAGGTAGGGGAAAATACAGCTTAGCTCGCAAAGTCATTCTTTTTCTGCTGAGATGAACATGTCTCCACATTTACTGTAGTCAGTACACATCGTACACATATTTCAATCAGGGTGAGGATATTTGAATTGCACTTAAGCTCTTTAGTTTTGAGTTTATGTCAACTCCACGTTCGAATCCTTAGGAGTAGCATTTACTCTGCTCCTCTAGGGCTGAAGTACTCCCTACAAGAGTTGGCCAAGCAGGTTGGATAGACGATAGCTTAGCACACAACATGCCTACACCCAGCTAAGAAACCCGAGTTCGCTAATGCAGGCACAACATCACAGGTTGCTCGGCTCCTACCTAAGGCAAGGGTGCCCCTGGAGGAGCTTTACTCTGCTAGAACCTTACCACATCAGAATGAAGTGTCCTACAAGAGTTGGCCAAGGAGGTTAAAACAGACGACAGCTTAGCACACATCACAGCTAGACTCAGGTAAAAAACCTAAGTTCGCCATTGCAGACACAACAACAGCACAGGTTGCTCGGTGCCCCTGGAGGAGCTTTACTCTGATCAACCCCCGCCCCCTCGGAATAAAGTGACCTACAGGAGTTGGCCAAGGGAGGTTATACACAACAGCTTAGCATACATCATACCTAGGCTCAGCTAATGACCCCTAGTTCGCTAACACTTGCTCTTCCAAATCAGGTATCCCTTTTAGTAGCCTCTTTCGACAGTATTCCATAAGATAACGACATCCTATTTTCTGAAGGTGTCCGAGGACGTAGCGCGTAGCTAGAGGTAGATTGCGCGTGGCGGCCATCTTGCGCGGTAGCCCTAGAGGTAGATTGCTCGTGGCGGCCATCTTGCGCGGTAGCCCTAGAGGTAGATTGCGCGCGGCGGCCATCTTGCGCATTAGCCCCTGGCCCAGAGTCCCCTTTTTATCACTACTACATGAATTGAACTTGAAACGGAACAGTAACACGGGACTAGGAAAAATTGTAAACGATTTAATACTTATGCTTTTCACATAGGGACATAGCGGCTACACATAGTATTGATAGGGCTAGAAAGAATAGTGTAAAAAACAATGCATGTACTTTATTGATAGGGACAGCCCTTTTGCCCTTTTGCTAGGAGGAGGATCCCTTTAGCCCCTTTGCTAGGAGCAGGATCCCTTTTGATAGGAGGAGGATCCCTTTAGCCCCTTTGCTAGGAGCAGGATCCCTTTTGATAGGAGGAGAAAGCCCTTTTGCCCTTTTGCAGGAGGAGGATCCCTTTAGCCCATTTGCTAGGAGCAGGATCCATTTTGATAGGAGGAGAAAGCCCTTTTGCTCTTTTGCTAGGAGGTGGAAGCCCTTTTGCCTTATAATAAGACGTAAGCCCTGGGTTCCGTTCACTATCATGTGTGTAGCACGAATTTCTTTTTTGGTTCTGAACACACAGTTTTAACTCATTGTCATTAGCACGGTAAACTTTTCGTTTTCTTAGAATCAGACATTTATCAGTTTCGCGTGTACCTTAGCAGGAATAATATACAATGTTGAGAAGCTTAGGTTGTAACTGCTTATAGTAAAGGACTATAACAAAACCATAAGTCTAGTAGATCATCCAGTGCAGTTGTTTATTGAAGAAGAATAACCACAGATATACACAACACGAATAGATTACATTACTGTAAGGTACATTGTGAACAGTCATTGATCATGAACAACAGAGGTTACACATCGTCACGAGTTTTAAAGTTAGAAGAGATAAACCATTTGCCAATAGAGATTAATTTGCTATTCCTAACAAAGTAGAAGCGTTCTTGCAGATAACAATCGATAAGGGTGTTGCTGCTATCAAAAATGTACCAACTTCAGCTGAATCGTTAAATGTTCTTCCGTCGAGTCGCAAGTTTAAAAATTAGTCTGTCTGTTAGGTTATCAGCCCAGAGGCTGGTTGGATCCGCAAATTGCACCACCAAAGGTTATGCGGCTGTAAGGAAAACCCAAAAACCAATGGCAGCACCGTAATGAGGCGTACTAGGCAAGATGATGAGTGAGGTAGTTTGTCATTGCTTTCCTCACTGGGTCAGAAAGTACTATTGCAGCACGACTGACCCTATGAGCAGCACCTGTCATAACACTCAGATGCACTAGTCATGCTCTGAATGTCATTACTCAGCACTACCCATACCCCAGCAATTTCAATATTGTCACAGCCATGAATGTTGACTGGGACTTCGGTGGAAGCTACACTTTACTCTGGCCTGTGCCAAGAGATGGATGTAAAGTACTGTATCCATCAAGAAATGACAGCAGGCAGTTAAACATTAGAAGAAACGAAATTTGGATTAATAAAGGTCAGATAGGTAACCAGTTTGAAGTCAGAAGAGAACGACAATTTTTCAATAGAGTTAGACGTAAGAGTAAAATGTTATATACACATAAACAAACCCCATAACACTACAGCCCTTGAAGGGCCTTGGCCTACCAAGCGGCCTTCGCTCAGCCCGAAGGATTGCGGATTACGAGGTGTCGTATAGTCAGCACGACGAATCCTCTCGGCCGTTATTCTTAGCTTTCTAGACCGGGGCCGCTATCTCATCGTCAGATAGCCCGTCAATTCTAATCACGTACGCTAAGTAGACCTCGAACCAACCCACAAGTCCAGGTAAAAATCCTTAACCTAGCCAGGAATCGAACCCGGGGCCTCCGGGTAAGAGGCAGGCACACTACAGGTTATATATACGAGTATAGCCTATATAGTTTAAATGTTAAGCTCGAAAGAAACCAAGTGTTAACCAATAGACGTTGCGACATCGTTGCGACTTTAAAGATAGAAGAGACTAACATTTTATCAGTAGAGCTTAAATGTACATTTTCTAAGAGTAATAAGAGACACACAGTTAATAACCCCTCGTAGTTCACTTAATAGTTTGTATTGTCGAGGGCTGATGTAATTTCAGGCCGGGTCATGGATTTTATTAGATACAAGGCTCCTCGGTTGTAAACCTTAAGTTTACAAGGCGTTGGGTTCGATCCCCGGCGGGTCGTGATTTTAACTGCGTATGATTATGTTTTGTGGCTTGAGAACTAAGTGTTTCCGTCGTAATAAACTTCTCTTCATCTACATCAACAAGGGCTTAGATTTAATTTTCGGCTGGGTCATAAATTTAACTGTGCATGATTACGTTTTCTGGCTTGCGAACTATGTGTTTTCGTCGTGTTAATCCAAATATATTGAGAAAAAGGTTAAGGAGGAGAAGAAGAAAGAGAAATAACAGGTCCTGTACGCTACATTCCGTGTTTGACACAATTGTAATGCATGAGGTCTTAAGTTACAAGTTGTCAGCCTATGAGAGAGCCCTCTAGTTAAGTCTAAACGAATAAAGTATAGCAGCTATCTTGCATGGTAGCCTTGTTCCGAATGTTAAGCTAATAAAAACTAATAGCTTATGAGTTACAAGTTGTAAACCCTGTAGTAGCTCTGCAGAGTTAGACTTATGCCAGACTCAGCTATAGACCCATTTGTGCCAACAGATGCAGAGTCGTATTCAAAGAGTCGAAGTGTGTGCGGGTCAGATATTTCATTCATGTCAATTGTAATGGCATGCATCTCTGCGACAGCTGAGTTGCTTACATAGCGTAACCGGCTACACTGTCAGCAGATTCCTGAAGCCTCGTGGTTGTGAGTAGAAGATTGTTCTCGAGTCACTAAACCTTCGATTCCCTATTCAAAAATGTTAAACAACTATAATTAATGCCAGACTCAGCTTGAGGTCCTCTTGTCGCTTATACCACCCTCGGAAGTTAAAAGCCCTCGAGCACCCCTTTTTTAGTCGTTTCTTACAGCAGTATTCCATCACCCTCCTACATCACTCCACCGAGAGTTGCAAGTTAGGAGGGCATCCGGTTAGGAGGATAGAACCTCGAATTAGGGTAATTCCAGGCTGGGTCATGGATTTTATTAGATACAAGGCAAAAAGCCCTAGCACAGCCTCCACCGGGTTAGTGCCATAAGAGCCCATGTATACGCATGCTTCTACTTACTTGTGTTAGGTCACTCACTTTTATCTATCCTATCCGACCTTCCTCGGTTAACTCTTGTTCTTTTCCGACCCTTACGCTATTAGGTTTACGAAGGCTAAGGAATCTTTAATTTTCACGCCTTTCGTAGCCTTTGTCTTTCTTTGGCTGATACCTTGCGCGGTCGCTCATCTCCCCTGGACCTAAGGTTGCTTTTCAGCCTTACGTCTCAATGAATGAAGCATGTTATGTATTAAGGCTTACACCATCGCCTAGGAGGTTAACGCGTGGTCAGCGCAACGTCAGGCCTGCAGGGGTATCGAACGTAAAGTGTAAGTAAGGATTTTATTCTGTATTCGGGAATTCTGATAATACGCGAAATGCTGCAGAGCTATATTCCGGCACCACATTAATTTTACGTATTACATTGGGTATTCAGTACAAGGATAGGTAAGGTCTTCCTGCGTGATTGTACCTAAGATGCAAACTTGTAGGGAAAAAATACTTTGTATTGTATGTGTTAGCAAATACATCGAAAGCTAGTCAACTTGCACGTGCAGTTATTTCTTCTATGTTATGCTAGGCTCTCCGTTTTTAGAACTTCGAAGATGCTCCCCAATATTACGCTGTCTGTAAATAAAGCATTTGTATTACACCTCACACCATATCCCTAGTCCTTCCACCAATCTCAGCATCAAAGTCCCTGGATCATGTCTTA
The DNA here is from genome assembly GCF_040414725.1 of Anabrus simplex. Taxonomy (NCBI): domain Eukaryota; kingdom Metazoa; phylum Arthropoda; class Insecta; order Orthoptera; family Tettigoniidae; genus Anabrus; species Anabrus simplex. Next base: position 2,240,197 of record NC_090271.1, read on the forward strand.
TCTCGTCTAGTTGGGTTGAGCGTAAGATCGAATCTCAAATTTGAGACTGTAACGCCCTTGTAAAGTTAAGCCTGGCGTCATATGCATGGGTTAAACTAGCACTCTTAACCATAATCAGGTAAGCAGCTAAGTCTTAAGAAGTTAACGATAGGCCATGTAAGGCGAGGTACTGGTATCCCCCGACCCAGAGTCTGTAGCTCTTGAATACTGTCATTAAGGCGGTAGAGGTGGGATCCCTCGCTGAGTCCAAGGGAAAAATCAACCCTGGATGGTAAGCAGGTTAAGAAAGAAAGAAGAAAACTAGAGAATGCGTCTATAAGGCTCTGTATATGTCTAATTACCTCTGTGTCCTAGCACAGCTCTCTCCTGAGTTAGCCCATCCCTGTTAGTTACCCTTACGACTAGCAGTATACTATTAATAAAAATCTACCCCTCCACCCTACCTCATAAAACAATTCAGATCTAAGTAGAGTAACGTTATCTTGGTAGCAAGAGCTGTAGTTCCGTCATCGCGAACAAGCTATGACCTGTAGCTGAAGACTCCGCGTTCTCTCTCAAGTCAAGTGTCTCGCATCATAACATATTGTCAACATTTTTTAGTACTACACCAGGTAGGGGAAAATACAGCTTAGCTCGCAAAGTCATTCTTTTTCTGCTGAGATGAACATGTCTCCATATTTACTGTAGTCAGTATACATCGTACACATATTTCAATCAGGGTGAGGATATTTGAATTGCACTTAAGCTCTTTAGTTTTGAGTTTATGTCAACTCCACGTTCGAATCCTTAGGAGTAGCATTTACTCTGCTTCTCTAGGGCTGAAGTACTCCCTACAAGAGTTGGCCAAGCAGGTTGGATAGACGATAGCTTAGCACACAACATGCCTACACCCAGCTAAAAAACCCGAGTTCGCTAATGCAGGCACAACATCACAGGTTGCTCGGCTCCTACCTAAGGCAAGGGTGCCCCTGGAGGAGCTTTACTCTGCTAGAACCTTACCACATCAGAATGAAGTGTCCTACAAGAGTTGGCCAAACCTAAGTTCGCCATTGCAGACACAACAACAGCACAGGTTGCTCGGTGCCCCTGGAGGAGCTCGGAATAAAGTGACCTACAGGAGTTGGTCAAGGGAGGTTATACACAACAGCTTAGCATACATCATACCTAGCCTTAGCTAATGACCCCTAGTTCGGTAACACTTTCTCTTTCAAGTCAGGTATCCCTTTTAGTAGCCTCTTTCGACAGTATTCCATAAGATAACGACATCCTATTTTCTGAAGGTGTCCGAGGACGTAGCGCGTAGCTAGAGGTAGATTGCGCGTGGCGGCCATCTTGCGCGGTAGCCCTAGAGGTAGATTGCGCGCGGCGGCCATCTTGCGCATTAGCCCCTGGCCCAGAGTCCCCTTTTTATCACTACTTAAGCATTTAACCAAACGCAGTATAGTGTAGTGTAGATACATTGTAGTATAGATACAGTACGGTACATTTAGATAGTGCCGTATCTTGCCTGCTATATTCGTGTGTTATCTTTCGTGTGTATCTATTAGACCCTAATACTAATAATAATTTGTCTAAGCATTTAGCTTCGTTGGTAATCTTTGAGTACAGTAGTTCTTGCAAATTTCATTTCTGTTGGGCTTAGTAGTGACATACGGTACGGTACCGGTATCGTAATTAGGATACGTCTGAAAGTAGTTAAAAAAATTACTGTAGTGTACTGTACAGTAGTATATGAGTAATATCCTATTAGAATTTAGTGTGCTTATTTTATTATTGTAAAATATTTGTGTAGTACTGGTGTAGTAGAGGTATCCGTAGAAACTCTTACTAAAATATTGTTGAAATTAGGATAGGCTTAATTGCAGTTTGGAATTGTGTAGTTCTTGTGTATTACTTTCGATATTCAGTAATTAACAGCAGTTTTTATCCTGTTAGGGGTTGTAGGATAAAAAAAAATTGAGCACGACTAAGTAGTATTGTAGTGTAGTCGTATATTAATTACCTTATTGTTGTGTACTATCCCAGACAATATATCCCTCCGTTCATTTATTTTTTTGCAAATAAGTTACTTTTTTTAATTCGTTAGGGCCATCTATGGACCACGGTGCTTGTGTTTTAGCTGTTTCTTGAAGTCATCGTCGTTGTTTGCCACAATTGGTGTTCTTAGCGGCTGGTTTGGCAGCTGTTTTCTTGTTGGTACCTCGAGCTTTCCTGATGGCCCAGTAGTCCTTCATTTTCCGGCTAAATTCAATCTTACGTTCCTCAGACCATTTCCTGGTCTCGTCTTTTGGTCTGTGGGTAACTTCTGTGAGGGATGTTACAAAGGATTTAGTTTTAAGAGTTGTATGATAGTTACACCGATCAGCTATGTCGTTTTGATTTATGTGGAGTTCCGAAAGGTCCTTCTCCACTTGCTTCATCCACACGAACCCAGTAGCTTTGCCCTTGTTAGCAGCCTTGAAGATCCTATGAGATAATCTATTTGAGTCCATTCTGGATAGGTGTCCGTAAAAAGCCAGTCGCCTTCTTCTGATGGCATCTATGAGATTTTCTTGGTGTTTATATAGCTCACGATTTGGTTGATACCATCGGCTTCCATCTGGTAAAAATTCTTGGTCCCACTATCCGTCTCAGGAACTTTCTTTCTTGTACCTCGAGGGCTCTTAGTGGGGTCTTCTTAGTTAAATATAGACACTCTGCTGCATAGAGGACTGACGGTCTGATTACTGCATTGTAGTGTCTTAGTTTGACATTCATCGACAGATTTTTTGAAGCATACAGCTTTCTACAGGCATGGTAAGCCTTATCTAGTTTGAGTCTCCTGTGTTCAAGAGCCATTGTTTCACTGAGGTCCTCTGAGAACCATTCCCCAAGGTACTTTACACTTTTGACTCTCTTGATGTAGATATTATCACTGACTCTCATCTTTCCAGGGGCATCTTTGATGTTAGTAACAAACTCGGTCTTTCCTATGTTGATCAAAAGACCCGTTTTAGCCGCTATTGAGTGCAGTGTTTGGAGCTGAGTAGTAGCCTCCTGTATGTCATTTGCCAATAAAGTCAGATCGTCTGCAAAGGCTAGGCATGGTATCCTCAGGTTGTCTGCTTTAATCCCCATCCGTAATCCAGTGTTCTCTGGAAGGAATCTCATCCACTCTCTAATTATCTTTTCCAGAACGCAGTTAAATAATATACATGAGATGCCATCTCCTTGTCTCACCCCTGTTTTAATGGCGAAACTCTCCGAGAGTTGTCCTCTAAACTTTACTCTGGCTGTGGTATTGTGCAAGGTTGCTTGCACCAGCCTGTTGATCTTGTCGTTAAGTCCTAGTTCTCTTAATGTATTGTAAAGAGTAATTCTATCTACTGAGTCGTATGCTTTCTGGAAGTCGACAAATATAGCTACCCATTGTCGAGCTCTTGATTTGCTGTATTGAAGGATGGTCTTCAGATTTTGTATCTGCTCGGTACAGGACCTCGATGCTCTGAACCCTGCTTGATATTCTCCTAACTCTTTATCCAACTGTCTTGTGACATGGCGTTCCAGAATCTTGGAAAATATCTTATAGGTAACAGCAAGGAGTGATATTCCTCTGTAGTTACTGGGATCTGTTTTGCTTCCCTTCTTGTGGATTGGATGGATAATGGCTGACGTCCAATCATCTGGGAGCCTCTCACTAGTCCATATGTCCAGAATTACTTTATGTATACTCCTGAAGGTGTGTTCTCCGGCATGTTTTAGCATTTCTGCTACTATCCCGTCTTCTCCAGAAGCTTTATTGTTCTTGAGTAATTTAATTACATCTCTGACTTCTTCATACGTTGGAGGAGGGATAAACTCAGTATTGGGGTTAGTTGGTTCTGTAACTTGGAGACGTTCAATAGGTTCTTCTGCATTTAAGAGTCCTTTGAAGTAGTTAGCTAGGGTCTTGGTACAATCGCTGTCATTAAGACACAGCGATCCATCTGGTCTCTGGAGATGTAAAGCAGGGGAAACGAATTGGGTTGTTTGTTGCTTGAGGCCCTTGTATAGATCTCTAGAGTTGTTCCTTACAAAATCCTCCTCTGCTTGCTTAATCAGTTCCTGGTTGTGCTTCCTCTTGGCCCCTCTTATGATGCTCGACGTAGTTTTCCTCTGTGCAATGAAGGCTTGTAAATTAGCTTCGTTCTTATGTACATTCCATTTGATCCACGCTAGCCGCCTAGCTTCTATAGCTTTATCACATTCGCTGGACCACCACGGATGCTTGTTCCCTTTAGGTCTATTGGGGATTGTTTCCTGAGCCGCTACTGTTATGGCATCCCTAAGTTGATCCCATTTTGTAGATGTGTTAATCCTGTTGGTATTATGAATCAGCCTCTCTTGGTAACTAGTGCTGTAAAGAATGGCTAAGGAGCGCGAGTGTACTTATTGTGGGTGTGGTGAGGCATTGAGGGGTGTGAGGGAGGAGTTGGAAAGTTTGAGGGAGATAATTAGGATTCTCACAGAAGACAGGAAGGAAGATAGGACTCCCTCAAACAATGTACAGGTTACAGTAGGTGTACAAGAGGGAGGGGAAGGAAAGGGAGGAGTTGTAGAAGACAGGTGGTCTAATGTTCTAAGGGGAAGGAGATTGCAGGCCAAGGGCTCTTTTCAGGATCAGAATTCAGGACAAGTGTCTGTGCGAAATCCGTACGAGTCACTCCAGGTAGAACAACAGAGGGAAGATGAGGGACAGGGAACTGTTGCTGAGATGCATGGAAATAGGAGGAAGGGAAAAGGTAGGAAAGGGAAATGTAGAGTAGAGGATAGGAAAAGACAGGTGGAACAGGGTCATGGGAAGGAGAAAAGGGAGGAGGAAGTAGCTTCTGCAGCTATCAGGAAAGATAGGGCTGACCAGGAGGGGAGGGGATCAAATGAGGTGGGTAGGGTTGAGGCTCTGATCATGGGGGATTCCATCGTTAGACACGTGGGGAAAGTGTGTGGAGGAAAGGGAACCAGGGTAGAATGTTATCCAGGAATTAGGTTGAGGCAGATGTTGAGGAAAGTAGAAGAGAGGGAGGAGGGGAAGGAGAAGGTGGTAGTGTTTCACGTTGGTACCAACAACGTAAGGCAAGCTGATATAAGTACCAACATAGTTGGAGATGTGTGGGATCTGGTAAATGCAGCACGGGTGAAGTTTAAGAAAGCGGAGATTGTTATTAGTGGAATACTGTGTAGGAGGGATACTGACCGGAGGGTGATTGGGGATTTAAATGAGACTATGGAGTGGGTATGTGGGAAACTGGGAGTGAAATTTCTAGATCCTAATGGGTGGGTAGGAGATAGGGATCTGCGCTCGGATGGCCTTCATTTAAACCGCAGTGGTACGTATAAGTTAGGAAATTTGTTTGGAAGGGTAATAGGGAAGTATATTCAGGGAAATGGGATGGCCTAGGGAGCGGTGATAAGGGAACAGGGAACTGGAAATCAAGTAGGGATGACATAAAATTATAGTGCTGAACTGTAGAAGTATTGTAAAGAAAGGAATAGAATTAAGTAATTTAATAGATATATATTTACCAGATATTGTAATAGGAGTTGAATCATGGCTGAGAAATGATATAATGGATGCAGAAATTTTCTCACGGCACTGGAGTGTGTATCGTAGAGATAGGATAGGAAAGGTGGGAGGGGGAGTTTTCATTCTGGTGAAAGAAGAATTTGTAAGCTACGAAAAAGTTAAAGATGAGAAACATGAAATTCTAGGTGTAAGGCTCATTTCTAAAGATAATAGGCAACTTGATATATTTGGAGTGTACAGATCGGGAAAGGGTAGCACTGATGCGGATTCGGAATTATTTGATAGGATAGTCAGCTATGTGGGAAACGACATGGAATGAAATGTGATTGTAGCGGGAGATCTGAATTTGCCAGATGTAAATTGGGAAGGAAATGCGAACGACAGGAAACATGACCAACAAATGGCAAATAAGTTAATATGGGAAGGACAGCTGATTCAGAAAGTGATGGAACCCACCAGAGGGAAAAATATCCTGGATGTGGTGCTGATAAAACCAGATGAGCTCTATAGGGAAACTGAAGTAATAGATGGTATTAGTGATCATGAAGCTGTTTTTGTGGTAGTTAAAAATAAATGCGATAGAAAGGAAGGTCTTAAAAGTAGGACTGTTTGGCAGTACCATATGGCTGATAAAGCAGGTATGAGGCAGTTTCTAAAAAGTAACTATGATCGGTGGAAAACGGTAAATAAAAATGTAAACAGACTCTGGGATGGGTTTAAAAGAAATTGTTGAGGAATGCAAAAACAGGTTTGTACCTTTAAGGGTGGTAAGGAATGGTAAAGACCCACCTTATTATAATAGAGAAATAAAGAGACTAAGAAGGAGGTGCAGACTGGAAAGAAATAGAGTTAGAAATGGCTGTGGAAGTAAGGAGAAATTGAAGGAACTTACTAGAAAATTGAATCTAGCAAAGAAGGCAGCTAAGGATAACATGATGGCAAGCATAATTGGCAGTCATACAAATTTTAGTGAAAAATGGAAGGGTATGTATAGGTATTTTAAGGCAGAAACAGGTTCCAAGAAGGACATTCCAGGAATAATTAATGAACAAGGGGAGTGTGTATGTGAGGATCTTCAAAAGGCAGAAGTATTCAGTCAGCAGTATGTAAAGATTGTTGGTTACAAGGATAATGTCAAGATAGAGGAAGAGACTAAGGCCAAAGAAGTAATAAAATTTACATATGATAACAATAACATTTACAATAAGATACAAAAGTTGAAAACTAGAAAAGCGGCTGGAATTGATCAGATTTCTGGGGATATACTAAAGACAATGGGTTGGAATGTAGTACCATATCTGAAGTACTTATTTGATTATTGTTTTGTCAAAGGAGCTATACCAGATGAATGGAGAGTTGCTATAGTAGCCCCTGTGTATAAAGGAAAGGGTGATAGACATAAAGCTGAAAATTACAGGCCAGTAAGTTTGACATGCATTGTATGTAAGCTTTGGGAAGGCATTCTTTCTGATCATATTAGACATGTTTGTGAAATTAATAACTGGTTCGATAGAAGGCAATTCGGTTTTAGGGTAAGGTTATTCCACTGAAGCTCAACTTGTAGGATTCCAGCAAGATATAGCAGATATCTTGGATTCTGGAGGTCAAATGGACTGTATCGCGAATGACATGTCTAAAGCATTTGATAGGGTGGATCATGGGAGACTACTGGCAAAAATGAGTGCAATTGGACTAGACAAAAGAGTGACTGAATGGGTTGCTATATTTCTAGAAAATAGATCTCAGAGAGTTAGAGTAGGTGAAGCTTTGTCTGACCCTGTAATAGTTGAGAGGGGAGTTCCTCAGGGCAGTGTTATCGGACCTTTATGTTTTCTTATATATATAAATGATATGATTAAAGGAGTGGAATCGGAGGTAAGGCTTTTTGCGGATGATGTTATTCTCTATAGAGTGATAAATAAGTTACAAGATTGTGAGCAACTGCAACGTGACCTCGAAAATGTTGTGAGATGGACAGCAGACAATGGTATGTTGATAAACGGGGCTAAAAGTCAGGTGGTGAGTTTCACAAATAGGAAAAGTCCTCTCAGTTTTAATTACTGCGTTGATGGGGTGAAAGTTCCTTTTGGGGATCATTGTAAGTATCTAGGTGTTAATATAAGGAAAGATCTTCACTGGGGTAATCACATAAATGGGATTGTAAATAAAGGGTACCGATCTCTACACATGGTTATGAGGGTGTTTAGGGGTTGTAGTAAGGATGTAAAGGAGAGGGCATATAAGTCTCTGGTAAGACCCCAACTAGAGTATGGTTCCAGTGTATGGGACCCTCACCAGGATTACCTGATTCAAGAACTGGAAAAAATCCAAAGAAAAGCAGCTCGATTTGTTCTGGGTGATTTCCGACAAAAGAGTAGCGTTACAAAAATGTTGCAATGTTTGGGTTGGGAAGAATTGAGAGAAAGAAGAAGAGCTGCTCGACTAAGTGGTATGTTCCGAGCTGTCAGCGGAGAGATGGCGTGGAATGACATTAGTAGACGAATAAGTTTGAATGGCGTTTATAAAAGTAGGAAAGATCACGATATGAAGATAAAGTTGGAATTCAAGAGGACAAACGGGGGGCAAATATTCATTTATAGGAAGGGGAGTTAGGGATTGGAATAACTTACCAAGGGAGATGTTCAATAAATTTCCAATTTCTTTGAAATCATTTCGGAAAAGGGTAGGAAAGCAACAGATAGGGAATCTGCCACCTGGGCGACTACCCTAAATGCAGATCAGTATTGATTGATTGAGATATATATATATAGATAAAACAACCCAATGCTATTCATTTACAGCATTGCAACGATGCCAGGAACAATACAGAGAAAACGTGAAAAGGGCTGTCGTGTCCGCCCCAGTTCGAGCTCACGACTCACTCTTCCGAGGATCGAACCCATGACCGGGAACGTAGGAGGAATGGTGTCGCTGACACATACATTGATATTAAGGGGAAATTAAGAACTAATATTTATAACTATGTAATGGCAGTGAGGCCAAGTTATCATCATATTAAGAATGAGAAAAGAATATAAGTAAACTTAAGAACCACATAGGTCTTATGAGTTTGAAGGCACACAAAAGCTGTAAGCAACAGGTTGTGCAATTGGAAGTAAGGCTTGGTCGAAGTAGGGTGAATCAGTTGCTGCACCCTGCTGAAGGTGCGTAGTATGTCTTTAGAAAAGGTGGGTGGAAAGTGAACGGAAAGAGGCAATTCCGTTTTTGTGTGTCTGTGGACAGTCTCCATAGGATGAGAACTTTGATGGCCTTCTCGAAGGGAGGCGAAAGTTAGTGAAGGTATAAAACAGGGATACACACCCTGGTCGAGGCTTTTTGGAACAAGTCTACCAGGAGGCGGGCGGAAGCTTTGTCAGTCAGGTCTCCGATGATAATAATAATAATAATAATATAAATAATAATAATAATAATAATAATAATAATAATAATAATAATAATAATAATAATAATAATAATAATAATAATAATAATAATAAAGTCCGAGTTTGGACTTAGAGTATTCACTTCAATACTTCGACCAAGCCAAGTCTTCTATGTTAGTGATAATTGAAGTTGAGAAGGAGATTGTAAATACTGTATATAATTATACATACTCATCAGTCTACAATTAAAGAAGGTTTTGGGAAGCAGAGGACACGGAGCAAATCACTCAGGCCCATTGAAGTAAAACTCCCAATTGCTCGGGGGAAAACAATCTGATTATTCATCACTATTCGTCGTGGCAAAAACTGTGTCACGACAGACTACCAATATTAACTGGTGTGGCAGCTGTGGGGTACTGGGTTCGATTCCGCCTCAGTGAAGAGACAGATTTTTAAGAGCCCCGCAGAAGAGGCTAGCTCAGTTCAGAAGATTCGCAGATTCGGTCCAGAGTAGCAGACGAGAGGCCTACCGTTCCAGTCGACGCAGGAGGAAGCGGACATCAGGACAGGAGGGCAGCAGGAGGCACCTGGAGGAGCTCAACGCCGAGACGCCGGGAGAAGACAGCAGATATTCGGGCAGTGGTAAGTACCCACAAGTGTTGTACCCAATGATGTGCCAGATAATGTTTCGGATTATGATAGTGCGGGAGACGCGCAAGATGGACATTTATACGTGTCAGTTACTGAGGGATAGCGGTTAATAGGTCATGAATTCAGTGGCGCTAAACCAGAGCAATTGCGTGAGTTTATTGCTAATGTATATGCCGCACAGAGTATGATTAAGGATAGGGAGCAACCTTTGTTCTTTATATATATTTTGACAAAGATTACGGGTTCTGCTCGCTAAAAGTTGTTGTATAGAGGTGATATAGTCAATTGGGAAAGAGCTAAGGACGCTCTTTGGGAATATTATGGAAAACAGGGCACTTTTGACTTGTATTTGCGTCAATTGTTCCAAAAAAGCCAAGGACCGAAGGAGACGGTGGCCGAATGGGCACATAGGGTTGAAGAAATCGAGTTGATGTTTCGAAACGCTATCCTAGAAAATGAACCGATAGAATATCGTACAGGGCAGCGCAGAATGCTAGTGAAAATCGTGATAGCGGCTTTCATTCAGGGGATCCATACAGCGCGAATACAGGGTAAGCTACAGGATCGTAATCCTCAAACTTTTGAGGCAGCTGTAGCCATTGCTAGACAGGAAGAAGCCTTAATTAATTCCCAGAAGCAGAGAGGGGCACTCCTCAGGAATAGTGCGGCTTCTAGAAGAGAAGGCGCGTACACCCAGCCGGCAAGCTACACGAAAGGTCAGTGGCAAGGCAAGGCCGCGCAGGGGTCGCAAAAACCTAGTAAATCTCCCCATTATAATAAGGTGCTACTAATATGCTTTAATTGTAACAAGGAGGGACACATGGCTAAGGATTGTAAGCAGAAACATCAGGGCTCAAAGGCAAAGGAATCCCTTACTCCTCGAAGAAACTCCAGAGGAGAGATGAGATGTAATTTTTGTGGAAAGCCAGGCCATTGGGCACGGCAGTGCAAAAAGAAATTAGCTAATCAGAACCGAAATAAAGAGACCGGTAACGAGGTGAACATAGTGCGCACCTCTGGTTACCAACAGATCGCGAATAAGGTGGGACCGAAATGCTTTAAGTGCAATGAAAGGGTGCCCACGTAGAGTTTCGAAGCCAGAATCCAGGCGTTGTTATGCTTGCGGCAAGGTTGGCCACCTACAGTGGCAGTGACGCACCAGATGCGATAGTGAGCCCAAAGGTAGAACAGAGTTCTTGCCTAGAAGTCGAACTAGGAATATTCAGAGCGGTAGCAATAATAATAATAATAATAATAATAATAATAATAATAATAATAATAATAATAATAATAATAATAATAATAATAATAAATCCTGTGACAAATCACGCGAAAAGGCGCGGTGTAGAATCTGTAAGAGATGGTCGCACTCAGCCAAGGAGTGCTGGTTCAATTCTGAAAGAGAAGCTTTCAACTAGGCAGGGATGCTTGGGACCTCCCCGAAGACCATCAGTCCCAGAAGGTCGGACAGCATGAGGAAGGTACCGTACTAGTGACGGTAACCGGGCGTAAGGATGCATTAAGATGTCTCTCTTATTAAGGAAGGTAGTGTTCCTTACGGTGCTTGGGTTAACCGCAAGGAAACTTTGAAGTTAAGAGGGATAACGAAGGGGTCGAAGCAAACCAAGGGAAAGGTTCGAATTCCCGTTGGTGGTAGATGTCCGGATTTCCATGTAGTGGACAACGACTTTAACTTGAAGCAAGACGGTACAATTATAATGGACGTGTTAAGAGACAGCGTTTTAAATTATAAAGAAAATAGACAAACAGTCAGCCGAAGGCCTGATAGAGCGACAGGAAGTAAAACCAGGCGTATATTTAGCTGAGTGTTTAAACGAAGGCCAAGGATTATGTCGCACTCGTTAGTATGTTGAATACTGCTGACAAGGAGTGACGATTGAGAAGCCCAGTTGTTAAGTTATTGGATGTAGAAAGCGAAAGAGGTACACAAGGTTGAAGAAGCCATAGCGGTAAAGGGCGATAGTCAGGCCAAGAGCCCGATCGCGCAGAGGGATGATAATAACAATAATAATAATAATAATAATAATAATAATAATAATAATAATAATCATCATCATCATCATCATCATCATGATCAGGAAGGTAAATCTCGAACGCAGCGAATACGGGAGCTGCTTAGAGTAGATCATTTAGCTCCCCAAGACAGGGAGAAAATTTATGCTATCTGTACGGCTTATCAGGATATCTTTCATCTAGAAGGGAATAAATTGACGCATACGAATATACTTCAACATGCTATCCCTATACGTGTAGATCAACCTCCAATTCATGTGAGGCAGTACAGGTTACCTGAAGCTCAGAAGGAAGAGATAGGTCGCCAGTTAAATCAGATGTTACGGGATGATATTATTACTCCTTCAACTTCTCCATGGTCTAGTCCCATTCTTTTGGTTCCAAAGAAAATGGACTCTTCTGGTAAGCAAAAGTGGAGGGTCGTTGTAGACTTCAGACTTTTGAATGACGTCACCATAGGAACTACGTATCCTATTCAGTTAATTTCTGAGATATTAGATACCTTAGGAAAAGCGAAGTATTTTTCCACTATGGATCTGGCCAGTGGATACCATCAGCTATTACTGAAGCCTGAGGACAGAGAAAAGACAGCATTTTCCGCCTTAGGAAAGCATTATGAATACAAGAGGTTAGCTTCGAGACGCGCCAGCAACTTTTACGCTTTTGATGAAAACGGCACTAACAGGGTTAGAAGGCATTAAATGTCTGGCTTATATGGATGATCTGATTGTGTATGCTAGCTCTGTAGAGGACCACAATCAGAGATTACGTGATGTTTTTCAGAGATTGAGAGAGGTGAATCTTAAATTAGGACCGGATAAGTGCGAATTTCTAAGAACAGAGGTAGCTTTCTTAGGACACATGATTACCAAGGACGGTGTTCAACCTGATGATCGGAAGGTTCAAGTAGTAAGGGAATATGCGCAGCCCACCAATACGAAACAGCTGAAAGGATTTCTAGGCTTGTCAGGCTATTATCGTAGGTTCATTCCGAACTACAGTAAGATAGCGAAACCACTGTACGAGCTGCTTAAGAAGGAAGTACCGTACGAGTGGACGGATAGGCAAGAGCACGCATTCCAGATCTTAAAGAAAAAGTTAACAGAGAAACCAATATTGCAGTACCCAGACTTTGAAAAACCTTTCATATTGACTACAGACGCTAGTAATGAGGCCTTAGGAGCAGTCTGTCACAAGGACAGATAGATAAGGATTTGCCGATAGCTTACGCCAGTAGAACTTTAAATAAGGCCGAGAAGAATTATTCTGTGACAGAGAAAGAATTACTAGCAATTGTTTGGAGTGTGAAGTATTTTAGGCCGTACTTGTTCGGCAGGCAATCTACGGTAGTAACAGACCATAAGCCTTTGAAATGGGTATGTAATGTCCAAGACCCATCCTCTAGATTAATTAAATTCCAATTGAAATCAGCAGAGTACGACTTTGAGATAGTGTACAAGGAAGGCAAGCGTAACTGAAACGCAGATGCCTTAAGTAGAATTCCAGTTAGGAACGAAGAGCCTGATCAAAAACTGCGACTAGTTAAATCTGGTGATACAAACCAAGAGACTAGTAATGAGGATCGTGAAGCTAATGACCCCTTAGGAGCACCTGTTAGCTCAGATAATAATGCGCAACCACGGAGACTCAGCTCTGAATCCGAGGACGGCACGGCAGAGGTGACAGAGCCTGAGAGTGAGGGTGAAGAAGGTAGTGATAAGGAGGACTTAACCGAAGAGGCTAGGAACACTAGCCCGGAGCTAACAGAACAAGAGAAATTAGAGATTATTAAGGAATGTCACGAGTCATTAGTATCAGGCCATCAGGGCATATCAAGAACGTATGCCCGGATAAAAGACCACTATCAACGGGAAGGGATGCAAAAGGATGTAGAAAGGTATATACGTTCTTGCCCATCGTGTCAAAAGAATAAGATTACCGGGCCTGAAGTAAGGGTACAAATGGAAATCACAGATACTCGGAAAGCAGTCTTTGAAAAAATAGCACTGGATATAGCAGGACCTTTAAATGTAACGGAAGCAGGGAACAGGTACATACTCACCTGTCAAGATCAGCTGTCTAAGTGCAAGTGCTATGCCAGACCAAAGTGCAGAAACTATAGCACGAACTCTGATTAATAGAGTAATTAGTGTATTCGGTATACCAAATACCATACTGACAGATCAGGGTGCAAATTTTATATCAGAGGTTTTTAAAAAAATATGCAGAATATTGCGAATCAAGAAAGTCCATACGGCGGCATTCCGACCGCAATCTAACGGTAGTCTGGAGCGCTCTCATAGAGTGCTAGCAGAATATTGACATTATGTATGCAGTTCACAAGATGACTGGGATTCCTATGGCAATGTTTGTGTATAACACGACCAAGCACACTAGTACAGGTTATATACCACTTGAGTTAATATTCGGGCGAAAGGCAAATATTGCTGGTGTTCTCCAAAGGAAACCAGAACCGAATTATAACGAATGTCAGAATGTCTTGGAGCAGTTAACCAGACAACTGCAAGAGAGTCATGAAATAGCTAGGAAGACGTTAATTAAAACCAAGGAGCGAGATAAAGAGTATTATGACAAAGCGAAGAATGAAGTTTCATTCAAAGTAGATCTTGTGTTGTTACGTAACGATGCCCTACGAAGGGGACGTTCAAGGAAACGTTCTCCGCCGTATCAAGGTCCTTATAAAATTACTAAGGTATCGGGAGTGAATTGCACGTTACAGGTAAACAAACGTGGTAAGAAAATTGTGGTCCACCAGAACAGACATTAGAAAAGAAATGTAAGGTCATGGTTCCTATTTAGGTCGCAGTGAGTTACACTTCCCTCACTCCAACGGCATTGTGGATTATCGTGTACCGCTGATAGAGTTAGTTGAAATACTCTGTCAGGTCGCGTCGAAATCAGGAAACTACTAGAAATTTTAACCTAAGTAAGAGAGGAACCTAGGAATTTTGGTACGGGAGTACCATTGTGAGTACGTCCTAAGTACCCGTCAGGTGACGAGACTGTATGTCCAGATATCAACTCGTCAAAAGGGAACCGCAGGGTTCGAACTGAGTATGGAGAGTTCGAGTTCATAATGAGGATTTAAATTATCTACACTTGTTATGTGCACGTTCTGAAGAATCCTTCACTTACTGTCACTAGAAAATTAGATGAATAATTTAGGTAGCGTTGTATGTAAAAGTAAATGAGATCTGTTTGTAATTATTAACATTAGAAGGGGCGTGATGCCAAGCCTAGTTCCACTGAAACGAAATTCATTCATGGTACAGAAAAATTTCACAGATAGACGTTTTACGTAATCCAGGAGATAGCCGGATAAGGGCCGTTATCATGAGGATAACCCCGTGTGGTGTCGGGATTTACGCAAACAACACTCTACACTTCAATACTTTTCTTCCCATACAGTTACACAGCCAGAATAACACCACGATTCGAACCTGTCTGTCGTAGGAGGCGACTAAAGGTTCCACTTAGGAAATGGCCTTGTATTTAGTCCTTTATGCACAAATACGGGCGCCCTGAGTGAGGCATGAACTCAGTGAGGCGGGTTCTGCCTGGGATATGTCACCATTAGGCCGGTGATTATCCACAACAGTGTGATTCTCGTGGCAACAGAATCCACTGAAAGGGAAGTTCTCACTAAGTCGAGAACCATCCCGTGAGATGTGACTCCCAGAAAGGTCACTTCGGTAGATTCATACATGTATTTAACGTTAACTTCTGTAACCATTCCTCGAGGCAAATCCTCTGCAGTCTTTAGCAGATGCTATTCAAATTTCTTAATTGCCAGTGATATTTACCAACCAGGCGTTAGGTAAAGAAGTGACACAGGTACATCAGTCAAATAATGAGAGAGAATTTTTGAACGGGCTAATGACAGCTCTAAAATTTTGTTAGAGCTGCCCAGAGTTGAAGTTTTACCGAGATATCAGTTACGAAAAGGAATTCGTAGAGTTTAGTAAAATTACTCACGAGTATACTAGTAGACTAGTACAGAGCACAATTACGATAAGACAAACGTTACAGTAAGACAGTCAGTCACACTAAGTGTGTATTCAGGTACAGGCAAACAGTGAAGAGTAGAGTCCACTACACCCTAACGGTATAGTGCGTAAGGTGGAGAGAAAGTGAAAGTCATTGTTTACCTTGCAGGGAGGTGAACGAACCAGGCGGATGGAAGGGATGACAGGCCACACGACCTGGGGAATGCTGGTCGTCGCAGTTATGTTGCTAGGCGTGTCCATACCCACCAGTCAATTGGATTTCAAGATGAATCGGTATGAAAATACAGCCGGAGTCTATTTTGAGTATCAAGGGGAAGTACAATTGTACACTGTAGAATGGAAACTGATCACTTACACGTTTGGCAGATCTATTTAACGTAGCCCGCAGAAATTTACAGAAGACTAAAACCCTGTGTATCCAGACAGAAAAGGAAATGCATATTAAGTGCGAACATGAGATAATGTTGGTAGAACAACAGTTTCAAAGGATTCAAGGGATTAAGGACTTAATTAGGAAAATTACTAGGGTCGGTACGCCGGAAGGCAACGGGAAACAAAGTAAGCGCGCGTTAATTAATGCAATCGGCACCATTGCGAAGACGTTATTCGGAACCATGGATGAGAGTGACGCTATTTACTACGAGGGCAAAATTAAAGAACTAGAAGAGGAACAATTGTCCATGAAACAAGTAGCAAAATGTCAAATGTTAGTTGTAAAGTCAACTTTATAATCTGTTATATTATACTCTGTATGACATCACAGCAAATGAACTCAAACTAAGTGAAAATTTTGAGCAACTTAAGAGTTTCATTCAGAATGAAACAACGAGCATAAATGAGGCTTTTAGACAGTCAGAAATGCAGATATCATTGAATAAACACTTAACTGAGTTGCAAGGGTTTCAATGCAATTGCATGAGCATTATCAGATCTTATTACATAGTATTGTAAGTTCTCAGACAGGCACAGTGAGTGTCCAAGTGTTAAGCCCCGATGATCTAGTAAGGGCATATAAGAAGGCCCAAAGAGATTTTCCTAAGGGTTATGATCTGCCATATGATTTGCAAGTCACTTACGGGTACTTGATTTTGAAAATATCATCAGTGAGTGTATATATAACCCAAGATACTTTAGTGTATATTTTACGCACCCCTCTCACTAACAAAATAAAGTACAATTTGTACCATTGTCTACCTTTCCCCTCTCCCATGAAAAGTAATCCAAACCACTTTGTGTATATATCTAATGAGAAACAGTATGTATTAATTGGTCAAGGAAGACAGACATATGTAGAATTAAGTGATGAACAAGTGAAACAGTGTCAGTTTATGAACTCAGATGGATACCTATTGATGATAATATGTATATTTTTGTATCGCCTCATGAAACAAAGGTCACCAGTGTTTGTCAGGATATTACCAGTTATATAAGTTTAAATGGTGTGGGAATAATAAAATTCACGGACTTGTGTACAGTTTACAGTCCCACAAGTAAAATTCAGAGTACAGGTTCAGTAAATACTACCACGAAGAAGGACTTAGTACCAGAAGTGATGTTGATATATGATTGTTGTGAACAATTAGACAGTGAGATTAAATTAGAGGATGTACCAGAATTAAATAGGGTTACAATAGGAAGCTTACTGAACCATATAAGTGACCTAAGGTTTGCCAGCCATAAAACAGAAGATGTAGAAGCACTGGTAATACAGAAAGGAAAGGAATTTAATATGCAAATGACCCAACAGTATGCAAGTGTATATCAAACTGTAACTGGTATTATCTTGTTTGCAGTGTTTTTAATAGTCTGTTGCTATTGTTGTTACTGTTATGGTTGCTGTAGAAGGTGTAGATCCTTATGTAGATGCATAGAAGACAACAGGGAGAGCTGTCCCAACTTATGTGTTTTCCAAAATGTGATCGCTAATGACCACAGAGCTAAGGTCTCTGATGAGGACATTACTGTTCACTTTCAGCATCCTCGACTGGCTGGAAGGGCCCCTAGCCACTCGGGATCGCTGCCGGGATTAGAGTTACATGAGCGCCCTGCTACGGGCAGAGCAATTATCAGACATAACTTGGCTCAGCGCACCCACGAGCAAGAGCATAGAGACTCCGACAGGATGTAAGAGTAAGAGTAAAAATGAATGCAGAGGTATTGCATTCATTTTTCTCTAAGGGGGGAGGTGTCGTGTCCGCCCCCAGTTCGAGCTCACGACTCACTCTTCCGAGGATCGAACCCATGACCGGGAACGTAGGAGGAATGGTGTCGCTGACACATACATTGATATTATGGGGAAATTAAGAGCTAATATTCATAACTATGTAATGGCAGTGAGGCCAAGGTATCATCATATTAAGAATGAGAAACGAATGTAAGTATACTTAAGAACCACATAGGTCTTAAGAGTTTGAAGGCACACAAAAGCTGTAAGCAACAGGTTGTGCAATTGGAAGTAAGGCATGGTC
Organism: Anabrus simplex; assembly: GCF_040414725.1. NCBI lineage: Eukaryota > Metazoa > Arthropoda > Insecta > Orthoptera > Tettigoniidae > Anabrus > Anabrus simplex. Next base: position 2,258,303 of record NC_090271.1, read on the forward strand.
GAAATAGGGTGAATCAGATGCTGCACCCTGCTGAAGGTGCGTAGTATGTCTTTAGAAAAGGTGGGTGAAATCTGAACGGAAAGAGGCAATTCCGTTTTTGTGTGTCTGTGGACAGTCTCCATAGGATGAGAACTTTGATGGCCTTCTCGAAGGGAGGCGAAAGTTAGTAAAGGTATAAAACAGGGATACACACCCTGGTCGAGGCTTTTTGGAACAAGTCTACCAGGAGGCGGGCGGAAGCTTTGTCAGTCAGGTCTCCGATGATAATAATAATAATAATAATAATAATAATAATAATAATAATGATGATGAAGTCCGAGTTTGGACTTAGAGTATTCACTTCAGTACTTCGACCACGCCAAGCTTTCTATGTTAGTGATAATTGAAGTTGAGAAGGAGATTGTAAATACTGTATATAATTATACATACTCATCAGTCTACAATTAAAGAAGTTTTTGGGAAGCAGAGGACTTCGTCTCTTTCACACGGAGCAAATCACTCAGGCCCATTGAAGTAAAACTCCCAACCGCTCGGGGGAAAACAATCTGATTATTCATCATTATTCGTCGTGGCAAAACCTGTGTCACGACAGGGCAAAAGAAGAATTCAAAAACCGCGAAGAACAGAAGATGATAGAAGAAGCAACAAAGAAGTGGTACAAGGCACTAAACACAAAACAGTCTCATTTCCCGTAAGATATACCTATGAATGTATGGGAAGACCATTTAAAAAAAGTCCTTCAAACACGTGAAACACAACCAAACGAGACAAATGTTATGGAAGTGCATTTTGAACCTTCACTCGAACAGAAATAGATAAAGCAATTAAGAACACTCAGAACCTTAAAGCATATGGACCAGGTGGAATTTACTATGAACATATCAAAAGCACGTCGCCATACTTTTTAGACCTATGGAAGGACATTTTCAGCGAATGTCTGAAACAAGGCACAGTGAAAATCTAAGGGCTTGTGTCAAATTGATTGGTAACTATTGCTTAGCGTGTAAGATTCTACAGTTCACCTTGAGCCACCGGCAAGTGCAGACGTACGAAGTGGAGGGTCCCTGGAATGGGAGAAGGTAGTGTAAGTGCGGAGTGTTGGAAGGCAGCGAGGTGCTTACAGGCAATGACTGGTGTAGAACAGTACAGGGCGAGCATAGGAAGTTGGGAGGGAAGAAAGAAGAAGTGAAGACAAGAGGATGTAAAATAGAACTAGATAAAATAGGAGAATTAATGCTTTCTGAGCGGTGATTTTGATATTGCTTTGGATCGGTGGAGTAGAACTGAATCCAGGTCCGACTTCCAGGGGAAATATGAGCTGGGAGGACATGGAAACAATAAAAACATCGTAAAAGAGATGGTCGCGGAGGCATGTCCCTTCGAACAAATCAAAAACATGATCAAGAAACAAACCAGGGAGTTTGAAAAAATGAAGGGTGGTTTCAAGAAAAGGCAGAAGACACAGCTTCACAGGTGAGAAGAAATGGCGCAGAAGTTTCAGCATTAAGAGAGGAGATAGGGAGATTGGAAGAGGAGAGGTCGAAACTGAAAGCCGAAGTAGTTGGTAACATTGGAAATCGCAGAAATAAATGCCTATTTATATATGGAGTGCAAGAGGGGAAGAAAGAAGATAAGACGAGTATAATTTATAAAGTAGTGGACATAATTCAGTGAAGTGGACATTGATGATGTGACAAGGGTGGGAAGATTTAGAGGTAATAGGCCTATCAAAGTGCAATTATTTTCTACATTGATGGCTGATACAGTGGTGCGTAATGCAGGTAACGTGCAGAGGGAAAAAATATGGATAAGGAGGGACATGGGAACTAAAGCGCGGAGGAATGAAAGAATTCTTAAAAGCACATGATACGAGCCAGGCAGCAGGGGTTGAATGCAATCATCAGAGGACAGGAATTAGTGGTGTCAGGCAACAACTGAAGGAGAATATGGTCGGTGAATAGACTGATGGATCTAGAACGGAGGATGAAACAAGATGAGGAGGCAAAGAGAAGTGTAGAGAATAATGGGGAAGACAAACGAGTGAAAACGGTAAATATAAATGTAAACAGACTCTGGGATGGGTTTAAAGAAATGGTTGAGGAATGCGAAAACAGGTTTGTACCATTAAGGGTGGTTAGGAATCGTAAAGACCCACCTTATTATAATAGGGAAATAAAGAGACTAAGAAGGAGGTGCAGACTGGAAAGAAATAGAGTTAGAAATGGCTGTGGAAGTAAGGAGAAATTGAAGGAACTTACTAGAAAATTGAATCTAGCAAAGAAGGCAGCTAAGGATAATATGATTGCAAGCATAATTGGCAGTCATACGAATTTTAGTGAAAAATGGAAGGGTATGTATAGGTATTTTAAGGCAGAAACAGGTTCCAAGAAGGACATTCCAGGAATAATTAATGAACAAGGGGAGTGTGTATGTGAGGATCTTCAAAACGCAGAAGTATTCAGTCAGCAGTGTGTAAAGATTGTTGGTTACACGGATAATGTCGAGATAGAGGAGGAGTCTAAGGCCAAAGAAGTAATAAAATTTACATATGATAACAATGACATTTACAATAAGATACAAAAGTTGAAAACTAGAAAAGCGACTGGAATTGATCAGATTTCTGGGGATATACTAAAGACAATGGGTTGGGATATAGTACCATATCTGAAGTACTTATTTGATTATTGTTTGGTCGGAGGAGCTATACCAGATGAATGGAGAGTTGCTATAGTTGCCCCTGTGTATAAAGGAAAGGGTGATAAACATAAAGCTGAAAATTACAGGCCAGTAAGTTTGACATGCATTGTATGTAAGCTTTGGGAAGGCATTCTTTCTGATTATATTAGACATGTTTGTGAAATTAATAACTGGTTCGATAGAAGGCAATTCGGTTTTAGGAAAGGTTATTCCACTGAAGCTCAACTTGTAGGATTCCAGCAAGATATAGCAGATTCAGGAGGTCAAATGGACTGTATCGCGATTGACCTGTCTAAAGCATTTGATAGGGTGGATCATGGGAGACTACTGGCAAAAATAAGTGCAATTGGACTAGACAAAAGAGTGACTGAATGGGTTGCTATATTTCTAGAAAATAGATCTCAGAGAATTAGAGTAGGTGAAGCTTTATCTGACCCTGTAATAATTAAGAGGGGAATTCCTCAAGGCAGTATTATCGGACCTTTATGTTTTCTTATATATATAAATGATATGAGTAAAGGAGTGGAATCGGAGGTAAGGCTTTTTGCGGATGATGTTATTCTCTATAGAGTGATAAATAAGTTACAAGATTGTGAGCAACTGCGACGTGACCTCGAAAATGTTGTGAGATGGACAGCAGGCAATGGTATGTTGATAAACGGGGTTAAAAGTCAGGTTGTGAGTTTTACAAGTAGGAAAAGTCCTCTCAGTTTTAATTACTGCGTTGATGGGGTGAAAGTTCCTTTTGGGGATCATTGTAAGTATCTAGGTGTTAATATAAGGAAAGATCTTCATTGGGGTAATCACATAAATGGGATTGTAAATAAAGGGTACAGATCTCTGCACATGGTTATGAGGGTGTTTAGGGGTTGTAGTAAGGATGTAAAGGAGAGGGCATATAAGTCTCTGGTAAGACCCCAACTAGAGTATGGTTCCAGTGTATGGGACCCTCACCAGGATTACCTGATTCAAGAACTGGAAAAAATCCAAAGAAAAGCAGCTCGATTTGTTCTGGGCGATTTCCGACAAAAGAGTAGCGTTACAAAAATGTTGCAATGTTTGGGTTGGGAAGAATTGAGAGAAAGAAGAAGAGCTGCTCGACTACGTGGTATGTTCCGGGCTATCAGCAGAGAGATGGCGTGGAATGACATTAGTAGACGAATAAGTTTGAATGGCGTTTATAAAAGTAGGAAAGATCACAATATGAAGATAAAGTTGGAATTCAAGAGGACAAACTGGGGCAAATATTCATTTATAGGAAGGGGAGTTAGGGATTGGAATAACTTACCAACAGAGATGTTCAATAAATTTCCAATTTCTTTGAAATCATTTAGGAAAAGGCTAGGAAAACAACAAATAGGGAATCTGCCACCTGGGCGACTGCCCTAAATGCAGATCAGTAGTGATTGATTGATTGATTGATTGATTGATTGATTGATTGATTGATTGATTGATTGATTGATTGATTGATTGATTGATTGATTGATTGATTGATTGATTGATTGATTGGAATTGATGTGTGGAGAGGATTTAGAATCGGAGGGTGTGAAAAGAATAGTTAGATACTGGATGAATTTAAAAAGATAGGAAATTGGGAGGGTATTGCAGGCAGCGTATGAACAACAAAGCAAGAGCTTGTATAAGGGGGATGGCTAGATAAAATTAAGGGGATATTTGGAGATGATAGGATTAGGGCACCTGTGGGGGGAGGTATGGACGAAGACAGAAGTTAGAGGGGTGAAGATCCTTGTGAGGAGGATCAGAGATATAAATAGGCAGAAATTAATAGGAGAAAGTAGACTGAGAAATTCGTTGAATGTTTTGACGAATATAGAGGAGATAGTAGGGATGAATATTAGATTCCATGATAGGTCAAAAAGGTATGGGATGATTTGGTGGATTTTAGGATTGCATAGGAATAGGGGGTGGCTGCAAGGGAGGGACAAGACTGTGTGTATACTCTGCAGTGTAAGATTCTAACTTTGTTTTAGCTTCGCTCGTGGTCCAGATCATGTGTTGAAAAATTTGTTATTTTTATATTTCTCTTCCAGTGCCTGTGTTCCCGCCTGGCTGTTCGGAGTGGGCGTGTGAAAATGTATTTACAATCTTGACCCATGGATACCTTTCTTTTCAGCTTATTCTGTTTGTGGACTTGCTCTGCCCTGGTTATTGAATGTCATGTATGGTGTTAGTGAGATTTGTTGACATAGTGAGATTTCAGTTGATAATTGGTAGTTGGTATTATGGATACTTACCTATGACTTGCGCTATGGGAATGTGTTCGTATTTGGCTTATGAGAGTCTGGTGCATGTTCCCTGGGTGATATTGTGTTGTTATTGTGGCCTTGTGTGGTATTCTTGTACGAATATATGATGTAATGGTGATATATTGATGATGGTAACCATGGGCTGTGTTCTTGTTCTGATGTACTCGGCTATGTTTTCGTTGGTTGTATGGTGATAGGCTATGGCTGTATGGTCCATCGGAGGTTATATTGACCTTTTATTTAATTTGATGTGTCCATGCCAGGTAGTTCTGGCAATTCTCTCTTGCGCTGATCCATTTCTACTGATAATGTTTATCATGTGGTGTCCTGTTCTGGTACTACTAACCTTCTTGTTGCTTCTGGTACTTGGTGCATGTGGTCAAATTGTAACTAGGTGGGTTCTAAATTTATTGGTCATGTTTTCATTCTTAACGCCTGTAGTTTTATGGGACTAGGTAAGGGTGGTTACTGCTTGTTAGCTTCTTCCCCATCACATTCACCTTTTCTGTTATCTGTGAATTGGATTTCTGCTCCTGTATTGTATTTTCTGTAACTCGCCTCGGATGACTAGTGTCATGCACGTGGTGTACCTGCTGCTTCTGGTTGATGCGTGTCAGTTTTAGCCTTGTGCTTGAATGTAAATGTTCTTTCTTCCTGATATTTCATTTTCTGGTGCTGGTTGGTTATTGTATGTATTGGTGCTGACTCATTTTTACCTGTAAATGTAAAATCCGTTCTCGGTACTGGTGCTACTTTGCGGTTGTGTGGGTTGATTGCTGGGGTCTCGGTTTGGATCATGGCTGGCTTATTGATGAAGCGATCATTCGTTTTTCCCGTGTTTTCATCCTGGGATTTTGGTTGTGGGTCTCGCAGTTGTCATGTGGTTATTGGTATTCACTCATTTTCCTGATAATCGTGGAATCTGCTATTAACTTAGCAGTTCCTTTCATGATTTCCTACCTGTCCATTTTGCTGAGGATTGTGGGAGTACATTTAATCATCGCAGTCAGTCTTGTGGGTGCTGTTTATTTAGTTGAGTGTGGTGTCGTCGAAAATGAAGTGAAGTCTTCTCTAGTGTATCCTTGAGCCTGTACGTTATCGTATGTCCATATCTTGGCTGGTTTATTTATTTATCCTTGAGTCCTAGTGTAGGCAAGGTGTTTGCGAGTCAGTATGGGATGTCTTTCAGGTGATTCAGTTCACACTATTATTAGCCCAAGATCTTTCTTGAGGCACGTCCGGCCATTTGTGGTCATTTCATGGATGTACACTTGCTACGACCATGTTTAGTTGGGTATTGTGTGCTATGAGATCTTCCAGTTCTTCAACATGATATATGTAGGTCAGATGTGAAAAAAGGTGTATATCGAGAAGCGTTTCCCTTGCACCCTAAGGCTGTTTACATGTAGTCTCATTCCATCTATCTTATTTACATAATCTTGTCCCTTAGTTTACACTTTGGTCTGCCCATCATCTGCTTTACTTCCTCTTGAGATTTGGTTGCTTCTAGCTCAAACTGGCATGTTTTTACAATATTATATTGTCACTTGCTTGTCATCGGACTGTTCTGGGGTCTGTTCCCGTGATTATGGGTTCATGTGGGATGGCTCTAGGTCGGTCGCTGAAATTCTTGCTGTGTCAATTGACTGATTGAAGGTTCTTCTCCATCAACTCATGAGCTTTGTCATCGTGTCACCTATCAATTCTGCATCGTTTATTGTCTTATTATATCCCGCGAATTCCGACTGGCTGGAAGGGTGTGGGTTGGCATAATCTCACAGGGTGTCTTTACGTCACCATCTTTTTAGTCCTGGGTTATCCAGAGGTTCCCTGAACACTTGATGGATTTGGTAGAACACCTATGCTGGTTGTATTCAAGAATGATTCATATGGAGTGGAATTTTCTTTAATTTTGGCACTTATGTATGCTGCTTTGAGTTGGTTCTGCCTGGTGCTATAATTTCTGTTTCATTTCTTGTTATGTTCCATGTCGTCCTGGATGTAATTGTGGGCTGTCATGTGGTAGTTGACCTGGGTATCCGTTGCACGGTGATCTCTTGCGGACACACTTTGAGTACTCCCCGTCACCTTATTATGCTAGCGAAGTCTCCAGTTTTGGCCATTGTCTTCTTTATTCTGGGTCAATTGCCATGTGATCTCTGCGTTATGGTTATGGATGATTTTTTTTTGCTAGTTGCTTTACGTCGCACCGACACAGATAGGTCTTATGACGACGATGGGACAGGGAAGGGCTGGAAGTGGGAAGGAAGCGGCCGTGGCCTTAATTAAGGTACAGCCCCAGCATTTGCCTGGTGTGAAAATGGGAAACCACGGAAAACCATCTTCAGGGCTGCCGACAGTGGGGTTCGAACCTACTATCTCCCGAATACTGGATACTGGCCGCACTTAACCGACTGCAGCTATCGAGCTCGGTGGTTATGGATGATATGGGGACCAGTGGTTTCTGTTTCTTGGTGCTGACCTTTCTGCCTTTCATTTTCTTCTGGCTTATCTGGTTATTTAGTAGCTTGTGTTATGCAAATGAGTTGATCGTTGTGGATGAATTCTGTCCGTTTCGCTGTGTGATAATCCTCCCTTCCTGTATCCTCTGTCGTTGTATTATTCCTCATGTGAATCGTGCCTCCCTTTTATCTGTTTATCTCATCTGTTAAATTATGTAAGGTGTGGAAGAATGCTAAGTAGTTTCTTGTAAAAATAAAGGTGGAAAACTATTTAATAATGGTCTTCGACCTTGGGTCTGGTGTTTGACTCCCCGGGTTTGGGCTTGTTAAATATTTGGTCCTGTTGGGGACAAAATTACCGTTTATATTCCCGGTATTTCATGACCCAGCATCTGTGTTCCAAATTTTTACTCTATTTTATGATATTTTATTCCCCTTTCTTAAGTATTAAATTATTAGGAACATTCAGTTAGGTTAGGTACCCTGTTCGTTGTAGATATGGGTTGCTTTATTTTAATATTGTAAGATTATCTAAATTTATTAGTCCTAATTCAATTTTTTAAATAGATTATAGTAATTTACTTCCACTAATGTAATATTTAGTAGAGATAACTGTAAAAGTTACCAAATGTCAATGCCAGAAATGGCAAATGAACTGTACTCAAGCAATGGGTGTTACCCGTGTGTTCAAACTTGAAGTTAATACTGGAGAAGATTATCTTATCATTGTAAGTGCCATGCTTACTACAGTCCCATGAACTTTCAAAAACACTATTTCAAGTGGGTCGTGGAAACCCGATTCGAAACTAATGAATTCCCTAATGAGTGTGTGGGGACCAATTTGGTGACTAATTATGTTTAGACTGTACTTGTTCCGTCGCTTGCTGCTTTCTTATTCTTGCTGCAGCTATTTGTGCGCCCTTTTGAGCTGTCGTTGCAAGAAGCTAAGCTGGACTCGTGCATCTGAAAACCTGTGTCATTGGAGCTCAACATTTGGTGCTGAAATGTCGCAAGTCATGAGTCCGTTTACCACCTGGTGTGTTGTACGCTGTGCTGACTGGCCATTGGTACTCCGTCTTCCTGCACATTGAATAGTCCGTGTGTGCCCTGTGTTGCTTCTTCGATGTCATCTAATCCCAAGTAAGACTGTTCCAATGGTTTTTTTCTATGCATGAAAGGAAACATACTCGACGTATCTGCAGATATAGAAAAAGTGAAAGCCAAATTCTAAAAAAAAAAAGCTGTATGTGTATCAAAGTACACCCGATCGCGCCTGGTATATGTGCTGGCAAGAGAAACATTTTCATAGAAGTTCTCCGCCTACAACTGCAACTAACCTCTACACCGGCATACCAGAATTTGCTCATAGACCTTCAGAGAAAAAGGGAAGAAATATGTCTGGAGTTCTATTCAACAGACGCTATGTTAAACAGCGAATGGAAAAATCCCAGATATGAACTTCGACACGTAATGTCGCGATTTGCTCTTCATGGATTTCACCACTGGATATGCAGTAGAGCCAATTACCATGAACCAAACGAACTACAGTGTTCATGCAAATTGTGTGTGGAAAGCTGAGAGGTACCACGCAATGTTATGCTGGAAAAGATTAGTGTCACTGACTAAATTCTGCCTCGATGAAAAGAGAGCTAAAATAATTTTCTTTGCACATTGTGCGAATCTTTTCTATTAAATAAATAAGGGTGTACCACAATGATGAATGAAAACCGTTCAGGCAAAACCCAACACCCAAAAAAGAAAAATGTATATGATAATTTCTCCACTACACGGAAAAAGCATAAAACCACTAGTGTCTGATTAACATGTTAAGAGAACGACGTGAATGTTCTCAGGCAGAGTCAGCTGCAGCGCTGCTTTCTATCTGAAGGCTAACAGGAGCCAGTGATATATTTATTTATTTATTTATTTATTTGTTTATTTATTTATGATTGATTGATTGATTGATTGATTGATTGATTGATTGATTGATTGATTGATTGATAGATTGATTGATTGATTGATTGATTGATTTTTATTCAGGAAACAAACACGTAAATAACTACGTAAACCAGCAACGATTATCATAGCTAATACAGTACCACTCCGGTATCACAAAAGTGACTGAGAGCAAGGCAATCCTTAAATGTGGCATCTCTGTTATCGTTGCCATAGCAACAGAAATGTTATAGCAGCGTTAATCAACATTTTCTCGCCAGTGGCGCTAAACGTCAGACTGCAACTCTCGTGGGCCCAAATATACAGCATGTGAATATCACTACAAATTGCAATGACTCTGGTTTAATTATTTATATATATTTGTAGTTGGAGGCGATTAAATGAAGAGTTTCAGGGCGAAAATTATGCCTTCTTACCCATCTGTTTCCTAGGATTACCCGATGAGACGGAAAATATCTAGTTTACTGCACTGACTGGGGGGGGGGGCAAACTGGCATAGAGGTGGTATTTCCTCTAGCCAGAGCTACGGAATTTGGAAAAAGTTTAACTCAGTAGTACAATAAGATCGAGAGGTGGCCAGGTCTCCTAAGAAACGGTCCTTTTCAGGGTTAAATTTTGATTGCAGTTGGTGAGGTACAGTGTAAATTTAGAATAATCCGAAATTTAACTCACACCAGGTCATAAGTGAGCGAAGTACCGTGGGTGTTTGAGCCACATACCACCTCCATCCCTAAGAAGATCACAGTCACTGCTTAACTTGTGGAAGAAAATTGAAAACAATCCTCACCTTCCTATTCATTCTGACATAGCAGCTTCCCCAGCTAAACGACTGAAATCCAGACACCCTTCTTGGCGTACTGCAATGAATTTACAGGACACCTCCTTTAATGTATCGGACGCCTGGAAAGAACAATGGCAACAGCAATCCGCATTACCACATCACCACATCATTGAGAACCCATGCAAGTGCCCAGATGGTTTTTCTCTTCCCAGACGGCAGTGGAGGATGCTAAATCGAATTAGGACCGGCCAAGGTAGATGTGGAGCCACTCTCTTCAAATGGGGATGGAAGACATCACCGCAATGTGACTGCGGACAAGGGGAACAGACAGTGGAACACCCTGCATTTGAGTGTCCTTTGCGTAGTTACAGAGGCTCTATTGAGGACTTAAACTGTGTCTCAAACGAAGCTCTTCTCTGGCTATTAAATTTTGACATGGAACTTTAGTTACGAGCTTGAGATGGTAGTTGTATATATTGTAAATAATATTGTATTCATCATACGCTAAATAAATAAATAAATAAATAAATAATTGTGATTTATAAATGTAGCTAATAAAGGAAGGATGTGATGCAACTGATCAGGGGTTTTCAAAACTCTAAGCCACGAGGCAAGCGTACGATAGGAAGCCACGCAGTTTAGGAGGTGCTCACTCTGCTATGTGATTCGGAACGGCTCGGACGTAAATGTGTGGTCGTCGCCGTGGAACGGGAATTTGAGCATTTCTCAGCCTATGTTGATAACGCATAACTGAATCCACTGGATTTATTATTATCAGAGAATTTGGGGCATAAATTGCTAAAATTTTGATATATAAAGTATCACGTGTATAAACTTGTTCGTCGGGCAGTAAGGACCGAAATGGTGTGAAATGGCTGGACGCTTTGCAGTGCCACGGGTCGGAAATAGCGAAGTTTGCGGAGACGGAGTATTTACTAAACTGTGACAGGATTGTAATGTGTAATTGTGTATAATCTATATAAATAAAATCGTAACGACCGTGTGTCTGTACATTGATTATTTTGGCGTAATTTCCGTACAGTTATCCGTTTCAGGTCTAATAATGACCATCTGCATCATTTTTAGCTTTGGTGTCTGTTTGTCTGTTTGTCTGTTTGTCTGTTTGTCAGTCCCTCTATAACTTGAAAACTACTGGATATATTTCCACCAAACTTCATATTTAGAATCCATCTGTCCTTAGGTAGGTTATAGCGCAAATATCGTTTCTAAATCCCTGATCTGAGTGGGGATTTTTATGAAACCGAAACCGTGATTTTGCACTCCCTCAAAGTATACACAACCGAACTTATTGGAAATCTACCTGCCTTAATGAAAACTAATTTATAAACCTTTTTTCTCATGTGCATCATTTCGATAACAGGATTTAATAAGGGAGATGTCATTAACGGACCGTTTTTCGGTGCAAATTCAGGCGGACTTGACGCAAAAGCGGGTGCGTGTAAAGCGTATTTCTTACAACTTGAAAACTACTGAAGATATTTGAACCAAACTTTATATATTGCATCCATCTGTCCAAGGGTAGGTTTCCTTGGTGTCTGTTTGTTAGTTAGTTAGTTAGTTAGTTAGTTAGTTAGTTAGTTAGTTAGTTTGTTTGTTTGTTTGTCTGTTGGTCTGTTTGTCTGTCTTTCTATAACTTGAAAACTACTGGATATATTTCCCCCAAATTCATATTTAGAATCCACCTGTCGTTGGGTAGGTTTTAGGGCAAATATTGTTTCTAAATCCCTGAACTAATTGGGGGTTTATACGAAACCGAAACCGTGATTTTGCACTCCCTCAAAATATACACAAGCAAACTTAATGGAAATCTACCTGCCTTAATGGAAATTAATTTCTAAACCTTTTTTTATCATGTGCATCATTTCGATACCAGGATTAATAACAGAGATATCATTAACGGACCGTTTTTCGGTACAAGTCCCACCGGACTTAACGCAAGAGCAGGTGCGCGTAAAGCGTATTTCTTACAACTTGAAAACTACTGAGATATTTGAACCAAACTTTATATTTAGCATCCACCCATCCAAGGGTTGGTTTTAAGGTTTATACCATTTCAAATTCCCGGAATGGACTGGGGTTTTATAGAGGACCGAAATGGTGATTTTTACTCTCCCACAATATATAAAGTACAAGACCAACCTGACTGGAAATCGACCAGACTGTAAGGAAATCCAATTCTAATTTTTTCTCATGTGCATTTTTCAACGGGAGGATTAATAGGGGAGATAACATGAAAGGTCGGTTTTCAGGCTAAGTCTAGAGGACATAGCCCAAAAGGTGTTATACGTGGAGCAGATTCCTTATCTATCTAGATAAATCATATCGTAACGACCGTGTGTCTGCGCATTGACTATTTTGGCGAAATTTTCGTACAGCTTTCCGTTTAAGGGGTAATAATGACCACCTGCATATTTTTCCTTGGAAGTCCTAAATTTTACCCCCCCCCCCTCGCCCAAAATCAAGATTGCCTCACAATCTGCCACACGAGCTCAAAAATTGAAATTAAGCAAATATATACGTTTTAGCCGGTAACCTACGGAAAACTTCCAAGATCTTTAAATATGTCACTTTTTATGCCGAATAATATAGAAATATAGGCAATTTAATGACGGTGCAGACCTTCGTTTCGAGGTATTTCGCGGCTAAACGGCAAGTCCTATCACGAAACGGATGGCACGATCTCCTTTGAATTAGGAGTGATCTTCAACCTTGGTCTTATGACTTTTTGTCGCATCTGTATCGCTTATACGTTAGATTCGTCTCTATTTCTCGATTTTAAGTAAATTTGAACTCTTTACCTATATAATTCATACTTTCAATCACTTACAGGAAAGATAGTATGATCAAACTCTACACGAACATTGGCCCACCCAGTACCCATATTTGAGCCAAATGCTATGTCACATAATTTTCCGAAAAGTAATGCAATGTAAGATAATCTTACACAAATTTCAACCTATTCGACGTTTCTGACTCAATCTGAATCATGAATAGATAAGATGCGAGAAAATATCATAGGACCAGCCAATTAGATCGGTAAATACTGCAATCCTTTGTCAAAATGACGTACCGTTTATCAGCAGTTAATCTGTAAATGAAGGTCTGCAATATTGTAAACATCCATATACTTTCGTATGTCCATCTATATCTATTCATTGATGTCGATTTGTAGCGATTGAGAACGGGTGTGTCTGCTATTGTAATCAGTACTCCCTACACCGACTTTGACTGCTGGCAGTAGGAATGGGGTCCTTCTCCAACTCCTGTGTAACTGGCATTAGTAAGGAGGGGCTACCATATTAATGAATAATTCACTTCTCGATTTGTCTTGCAGAAGGCAAGGGATCATGCAGTTTTGTTCGAAAGTCCCCTACCCTATTGTGTTTGGCTCTAGATCAGGGTGCCCGCCATTATAAACAAATGTTCCAATCTAAAATTTGACTAGCATTAGGCATAGTGGCCTGCTATTTTCATGGAAACTCACTAATTCTGTGTGACTGGCAGTAAGCTGGCTGGCAGCAGTAAAAACGGCCTGTCATTATAATGATAACTGTACAACTCAATTTTGACTGGTGGTAGGGAAGTTGCCTGCTATTATAATAAAAACTCCTCAACTGTAATCTGTCTGAAAGTAGGAAATGGGTCTGCCATTGTAACTAAAACTCCCCAAATCGATTGTGCCCGCGCAGTAGGCAATGGGGCCTGCAATTATAATGTAAACTTGCCAACTCGGTTGTGAATGGCAGTAGGCAAGTGAGCCTGCCGTTATCATCACAAATCCGCAACCCTCACTTTACATTGGAAACAACGTATGGGGACTTCCCCATGCTATTTCTCAGATAAGGCTAAGAGACATGCAACTTTAAAACAATCTCATTTACTGCACGCACAGTATTTACGTCGATATCCGTATACAATGTAGAATACCGTAGCGAAGCACGGGTACATTTGCTAGTTTATTTATATTTTGTTTGTGTATTTAGTGTAAAATGCGAGTTACATCGTGTGCGATGTCGTACAAAACACGGGCCAAAGAAATGGACGTCGAGGAAGGCATTTATGTATACGGTAATGCTACCGTCATGATGGAGTTATCCAAATAATAGGGGCCAATCTGAAGCTCCAAATGCTGTATGGCTGACATGGAGCGACGCCGGATTCGACAAGTACTTCCTGATTTATACTACTTCACATACGCATGTAATACCTAGAGTTAAATTTCTAAATAATTTTCTTGCATGAAATGGTTAAGTTCAATATTTTTAATTTTCAAGTAGCAAGTATTAGCTAGATATATGTAGTTAATTTCAATACTGATGCCTTGGGGTGTGTGAGTATGTGTATAATAAGAGACGTGTGTCGAGATATGATCTTCTATAACAATAAGATACGTGTGATGAGAGATGATCTTTGATGAAAATATGAACGTGTGATATTCTAAAATGGTACTAGTGTGTGTACTGTAAATATATTAATTAGAATAGATGGCATTCAGTACGTGTTTGTAGTCATTGGGGTATGTCAGTGATAGGTGTGGCATGTTGCATGGATAATTTTAATCGGCGAGAGAGAGTTCATTGATATCATGAAGAAGATATGAACCAGTGACCAGTCATGCACATTACAGTGGATATTTAGAGTTCTTTTCATCAATAAGTAAAATGTATTTGACAAGTAAATGAGAATGTGTTGTGAGGGAAAAGATTTTCTGTTATATACTTCATTTTTGTGATTTAGTTGAGCTTAGGGTGGAGTATGATATTTAACATTCAAACGCTAGTAGCAGGTAACAATCCAGCGATATTACGGAACGGGATATTAAAATATATTGCCGGAAAACGAAATAAATTGTTTCTCGATAAGTTATGACTAATCCTGGTGAGAATTTGAACCAGTGGATATGTGAAGTGTGTGATATTGTACCGGTTACGACCTGTACTTGCATATTTTTTGAGAGTTGATCGTATTTTATCACCACGCGTAGCAGCCTGGTTTGTTTACATTAAGCAGGACGAGCGAGCAAGCTGAGAACAGCTGTATGCGTGACGTAGCCGCAGGGGCTAGTTAGATCACCCGCCTGTCATGCCACGTGCAGCTAGCCTGAACTCGTATGTTCCAGATTCAAGCGTCACACCTTCCGGAACATTCGATGGAGAAAAAATTTAAAACTCCTATAATAATTGTGGTAGCGACTTGATCAACATGTCATTTTAAAGGGAATTACATAAACGTCGCTATGCTTGAATTTCAAGAAAATCCGTTGAGGGATTCAGGAGATAACCAGCTTCACGCCATATGCGACGTAGATGCCCCCAACCAAATATAAGGAGGGCTCAATATAACCTGATATCTCAGTCTCAGTCAGTCAGTCACAGTCGAGTAGTCAGCGTGGCTCTACTCGCTGCCATAATCGTCGGAGGCTATGTTCGTGTGGTTATAGTCTCACTGAGGTACTCTGAATTTCCTCGAAGACTTTATTTACGAATGTTGAGGAACGAATTCTTCTAAGTCTTTATAAATGGGACTTGTAATATTTACGAGTGTTGAGGAACGAATTCTTCTAAGTCTTTATAAATGGGACTTGGAATATTTACGAGTGCTGAGGAACTCTGAATTCTTCTAAGTCTTTATAAATGGGACTTGTAATATTTACGAGTGTTGAGGAACTCTGAATTCTTCTAAGTCTTTATAAATGGGACTTGTAATATTTACGTGTGTTGAAAAACTCTGAATTCTTCTAAGACTTTATAAGTGGGACTTGTAATATTTGCGTGTGTTGAGAAACTCTGAATTCTTCCAAGTCTTTATAAATGGGACTTGTAATATTTACGAGTGTTGAGGAACTCTGAATTTTTCTAAGTCTTTATAAATGGGACTTGTAATATTTACGAGTGTTGAGGAACTCTGAATTTTTCTAAGTCTTTATAAATGGGACTTGTAATATTTACCAGTGATGGACTCTAAATTTTCTCCAGTGATTTTTCAAAGACTTGTAATATTTACCAGAGATCGACTCTAACATTTCACCAGTGATTTTTCAAAGACTTGTGTTATTTACGAGTGATGAACTCTAACATTATTCAAAATTTTCATGAGCATAGACTTGTGATTTTCACCAGTGATTTTTCAAAGACTTGTAATATTAACCAGTGATGGACTCTAACTTTTCGCCAGTGATTATTCAAAGACTTGTAATATTCACGAGTCATGAACTCAAAATTTATTCGAAGTTTTCATGAGCATAGACTTGTGATTTTTGCCAGTGATTTCTTAAAGACTTGTAATTTATTGAAAGTCTTCATGAACACGGACTTGTCATTTCCATGAGTGTTAAAGAGTGAATTTTTGAAAGTCTTTATGAACATTGATTAGTGATTTTACTAGTGGTGAGAAAACTAATTATTCAAGGTTTTCATGAACTTTGACTTATAAATTCTGCGAGTGACGAAGAGCACATTTTGGAGTTTTGTGGGCATCAACCTCATTGTACTTGGGTAATGTGATTACCTGCAACATCGTCAGGAACCATCGGAGGTCATCCCGAGCATAGGGAATTTGAGGCGTATTCCATGCAACCAACCTGGGTGGTCCGTCCGCATCTTGACGGAGTACTTGGGCATCTTCTGGAACGTGTTCCAGCCGGTGCGGCCTGGTGAGCTGGAGACCCGGGCCATTTAAAGGACAATGTGGAAGACAACCCCTATCTACCATGAGGTGATGTGCAATTTAATATGCATTACATGAATGAACTCTTATCAAATGAGATTCAAACTTTTCTTGTAGATAGGACCCTGCTTCCTGTACCAAGCCCTGGCTAATATTCATCCAGTTTAGCCCTGAGAACTATTCCATGCTTACGTTGAACATAAATCTTAAGGGGGTACGGAATGCCCTATGCTCCCAATGATAAAATCGGCTGTTTATATTGTACCTTTTCTCTGAAACCACTGGAGGTAGACACTTCAAATTTTTGCAGCTTATAGTTGAATATCTTGGTCTTCTACTGAAACAAGCATAATTTTTATAACGACCTACTTAAGGAAGATATTATTTTTTATTTTGAAACTAGATATTTTTGGTATTTTTAGAATATATTTTTGCTAATAAAATTTGTAATATTCAGACAAATTAAAAACTCTTGTTTCAGCAATTGAAAGAGGTATTTGTAAGTATGTCCTACAAATTTCAAGTTCATATAATCAAAACTGGCTGAGAAAATGCACCTTAAGTTTAAAAAAGTAAACTTACGGGAAACGGGCTTCAAAGTTAACACATCAATGCATTCCAGGTCCATAGCTTGGATTACCTTTATCTTCTTCAAATTCCTCCTGTAGTCTCTTCTTGGCACATCTCCTGTCCTTTTTGCCTTGAAAAGCTTTTCTTTTAAAGGGCATTTTCATCAGACCTTAGCCTTAGCTTTATGCAACATTGCATCAACCGTACGACACCCAACATTCAACCCTAACACCTTCAGAACTTTGCAACTTGTGATGTTTCCCTGGTTAAAACTTGAAACAGCATCATATACACCAAAATGAAGAGTGCTGATACCCACAAACACTGTTTTGGATAGGCGGTTCCAGATGACACTATTGACACATTCCTTTGGCTTTTGTGTCCTGCCGTGCAGGCATTTTTTCAGGAGATTTTTGTCAAAAAGATCCCTGAAAATTGGTTTGATTTCATCCATAATGGCTGGTGGCAAACTATGAGGATGGTTATATTTCTCCCCTGTTACTTTGCTCCTGTTATATTTGCACCAGCTGTCTGTCCCTGAAAGACACAAGCCATGTACAGGATTTTCATTACTGGAATAAATGTTGAAATATGATGTCCAGACAGCTTTCCTCATTGCTTCCACATTATCAGTATTTTTCCTGATGGTCAGACCACGGTAATTATGGAGAGTATCAATGACTGAATCAGTCAATCTGTTCTTACCCTCTAATATTCTACCATCACTAAGTTTCTTTCCCTTTATGCTTGATTTTAGTCTTCTCAATCTTGTCCGCATACGATTCCGAACGTGACCAACACATTCCAGTTTGGTTATATTTACGTCATTTCCATAGGGCTTAGAATCCTGAACAACTTTGAAAGCCTTAGAGTCACCACCCCGTAAGTAATACAAATATCTAGCATTGTACCACTGAATAGAACGTCGGTCAAGTGACTTGCAAGAGACCGTCATGTCTACTCACAGCAGAAATCTAGCGTGCATCATCATATAAATTATTTTAAAAAGCACACTTGTAGTTATCATATCATCATAATTCATACACCATTTTAAAGAGGGCACTTGACATATTAAGAAATAACAATAATATAAAAATGACAAATTTTTGGCAAAATACCCATTCCGTATCCTCTTAAAGTCGGGCTCTTTTACTGGTACAATATATATATAGTGTATTGAAAGTGTTGTATGCTAATGAATAATTGGTATTGTAGCCCAAGGGGAGCTAATTTATACAGAAGATGATTTTTGAGAGGAACATATGGACTTAATTAGAACGGAGAGATATTAGTTTGTGTTGACAGACAGATTGCCGTGCGTGTGAAATAAATAAATGAGTTGCATTCCCAGATACTGCTCTGCGTGTTCCTCAAACCATGTTTGATAGGGTCATAAAATGTCTTTATTAG
Organism: Anabrus simplex; assembly: GCF_040414725.1. NCBI lineage: Eukaryota > Metazoa > Arthropoda > Insecta > Orthoptera > Tettigoniidae > Anabrus > Anabrus simplex. The sequence continues at coordinate 2,277,133 of NC_090271.1, forward strand.
ATAATTCCGATTGAATGATTAGGAACAGCACATTGAGATTTAAAGGTTTAATAATATTTTTCGCGACATTTCATTGTGAGATACGGAATTATAGGCCTCTGGAATGTTGCGATCCAGATGGCCGGAACTTCGATTCCCGACCAGTTCAATGAACATGATATTCCAGCTAATTATAATGATGATTGATTTTATTTGTGGCATATGTGACTTACATTCACTGTGTATTTGATAACGCAAATTTTTATTTGTGGTTATAACCTGTGTTAGATTTTTGTGAATACATTTCAAATGGTTGTTGCGTTTGAAGCAAAACGTTTCTGTCCTATTGTCATAGATTCAGTGTAGATTAAGTTTTCTTGGTGGGAATTTAAATCAGTTTAGGTCCCTTCGCTACAAGATTATGTTTATTTTATGTATTAGTGAAACAGCTGATTATGTATATGTGAAATAATATCTTATTTGTAAATCAGAATGGTAACTTAATTTTATTTGCATCTGGAGTAGTTATCGATCCGGTTGCCTTCTGTACTAGGTGTATATAGATGAAAGGGGAAGCCGATATAAAAGAGTGATTTAATAATATTTATATTTAATGATTTTAACATTGTAATGATTTAATAATTTCTAACAGTTAATGAGTTAATAATAAAAGCGAAATGTCGTATGGCTTTTAGTGCCGGGATATCCCAGAACGGGTTCGGCTCGCCAGGTGCAGGTCTTTCTATTTGACACCCGTAGGCGAGCTGCGCGTCGTGATGAGGATGAAATGATGATGAAGACAACACATGCACCCAGCCCCCGTGCCGTAGCAATTAACCAATTAAGGTTAAAATCCCCGACCCGGCCGGGAATCGAACCCGGGACCCTCTGAACCGAAGGCCAGTACGCTGACCGTTCAGATAACGAGTCGGACATAAGTTAATGATTGAACATCTTGTAATTATTTCATAATTTATAATAATAATAATAATAATAATAATAATAATAATAATAATAATAATAATAATAATAATAATAATAATAATTTTTAAATCTATATTTATAAAATAAGAGTTTTGTCTGTACATTGCTCAGAATTCAAAAAGGATGGTATTTCTCTATCGTTCGTGTCCATAGTAGCAAGGAAATGTACTTTATAATTTTACGTAATTTCTGTCTGTCTGTCTGTCTGTCTGTCTGTATGTATGTAGGGCCGATGACCTTCGATGTTAGGCCCATTAAAACAACAAGCATCATGTCTGTATGTATGTGTGTATGTATGTATGAATGTACACGCATCACGAGAAAACGGCTAAAGAGAATTTAATGAAAATCGGTATGTAGTGTCCGGGAATACGTCGCTACAATCTAGGCCATAAATAATTTATTTATTCAGTGATGAACATAACAGGCTTTTTGCCCAGTTACAATGTTCACAATATACAGTAAAATTAATAGTTACACTACTAAACATTAAATGAAAAAAGACAATACAAAGAATACAATGAACTACCCAAACAATACAAAGTTGGTAATACAATAAAAATATACAAATACTGCATTAATAATTACTTTTTACAGTGGTGCCTAACACAAAGTAACACATTCAGTTATACAGTCTTAGTATTAAACATGACACATGACACATTATCCAAAATAATATTCTAAAAGAGAAATAAAGTGTTTAATTCACAGGTCATTTGAAAACTGTGAATTCAAATAGAAGAGAAATAAAAGAACAACTAGAAGAATGAAATAAAGAACATATACAGAAAACAGAGATGATATTCAACAGTATGTGCATTATAGGAAAGTATCACACGCCAATTCAAAGTTGATTCGATTCATGAAAAGGATATCCAAATTATATGTATTTAATGTATCAAAAGTTTCAGAATTTTATTAAGAGGGGAATTCTTATGGGCTCCTGTGCGGCATTTCTTAATGTAAAACAAATTCTTGAAACTGCCAGACTTCCGAGGAACGTAAAATGGTATCTTTCTAAGTAACTCTTCATCATCAATTTTACTATTCAATATTTTATACAAAAATAACATCATGGACATTTTACGTCTTTGTTCCAAAATTTTAACACCAAAGTGTGATAACATTGTGGAGTAGGACAGAAATGTCGGGTACTCGTGTGACTGTTTCCAGTACACATACTTTAAGAATTGCTTTTGTACTTCATCAATTAATTTGATGTACTTAGTGTCTGAAGGACTCCAGATAATAGAACCATATTCTAGTTTCCGTCTTATTAAAGAGTTGTACAAAATAAATAACGTTGTACGTTGAAAATTTAAGGAATTTCGAAATATGAAACCCAAATTTCTATAGGCTTTATTAACTCTATATTCAATATGACTTCCAAATTTCAAATCTATATTGAACTGAATACCTAAATCCATCTTTTTTCGACTTCCTTCAAGACGGAACCGTTGATGTTGTAAGTATACCTGATATGCTGGTGACATCTTGTGAAAGACATTTACTTACATTGAATGGTAATTTATTTTCTTTACTCCACAATGATATAGCATTTAGATCGTTTTGTAAATTCTTACAGTCATCGGTGGATTTATTTGCAGAAAAACCTTCAGATCATCGGCAAAGAGTAATATTTCAGACTTAGACACGACATCTACAACATCATTAACATAAATTAGAAACAGTAAAGGTCCTAGATTTGAGCCCTGTGGTACACCTGAATTGGCTATAAAGTTGTGAGATGAATATCCTTTATAACACACATATTGTTTTCTGTTAACTAGGTAAGACCTCATCAAGGAGTAAAAGCCCTGAGAGAAATTCAAGGAGTCAATTTTCTTTAAAAGTATATCATGATCTACTTTGTCAAACGCTTTCTGAATGTCAGTAAATACAACATCAACTTGACCTCTCTCATCCAAATGCTCTGAAATATACTCTGAAAGTTGGATTACATTTGTGGTGGTAGAACGCATTGGCATGAAACCATGCTGACGAATAGAAATAATGGGTTTTGCATGATTCAAAAAGAATACTTTCAAATAGTTTTGCAGGAGTTGACAATATAGTTACTGATCTATAATTACTGATTAAGCTAAGGTCACCAGTTTTGGGAATAGGAGTAATTTTTGAATATTTCCAAGCATCAGGAAAAATCGAAGAGCTAACAATCATATTGAACATTATTGCCAGTGGATACAGTAATTGATCTTTGCATCCCTTGAAAATAAACGGAGGAATACCATCTGGTCCTGACGATTTCGTTGGGTTGAGTTTCTTTATTGCTTTCTCGATCTCACAGATAGTTATTCTACCCAAGAGAAGCAAATCCAATTTTACGTTTGAGTTACCAGTTGAACAGAGCGGATTGTATGATGCAGTATTTTCTGAGTACACTTTAGAAAAATATTCTGTATAACAATTCCCAATACTTTCATTACTATTGAATACTTTACCATCTAATTTCATCACTGTAGTTTTATTCCAGTTTTTTCTTACGTTTTTTATAAAATTCCAGAATGAATGTATGTTCGTTGGTATTTCTAACTCAATACTTTCGATGTATTGGTTGAACGCAATATTAATTTCTTTCTTAATATTTGCTCTTAATTCTTTATACATAATCAAATTAAAATTATTTTCCTTTTATTTTCCTAATTTTTTCTTTAAGCTTCAGTTTACGTATCAAATCCTTAGTGAACCAGACTGGATATCTCCGTTTATAGGACTTAGTTTTTGGAACGCATTTATTAAAAATTGAATACAACTTATCGTAAAACACATCTACAGCTAGATTTACATCATCACAATTCAGAATATCATTCCAATTTTCTTCCCTAAGCAGAACATAAAGGTGTAAAAAATCTGCTCGTTTAAAATTGAATCTATTTTCACATCCGTGGATTTTACTTGTGTTTTATTTTCTGTATATTTGATAGTGGCTAACAAAGGAGGATGGTGTTGATCAATGGGAATAATTATCTCTGATTCTTCGCTCAGATCAACTTTATCTATATTTGAAAGCACAAGGTCAAGGGTTCTTCCATTTTTATTCCGTACATAATTAATTGATTTTAAATTAAACAAGTGTAAATACTTTAGGACTTCTTTAACCTTGTTGCTACCTTGACTCATATCATAATTGCTGCCTGTTATTTCAGGTAAATTAAAGTCACCCTTTATAATAATATTTGATGTAAATATGATGATAGCAAACACTCGTAATCGAGTAGGCTTGTCTTCCAGGTAGGATGTCTCTTCATCTATGTGTTCGGAGGTGACTATACAGTCCAGTGCGGGAGTTACACAATTTGCCACAGTGATGACAGGTAGTCCCAGGTGGAGCAGTCATGTTATTTCTATGTCTTCTCAGCACTTCTTTTTCTTTCCTACGTTGCCTCTTGTCATTCGCTGTACGTCGGCGGTTTTCTTCAAAAGACAGTATGGCGTAATGGACTAGTGATCTCCAGGATGAATGGTCAAGCGCTAAGCTCTCCCAGTTATCAACATCAATGTTACATTTCTTCAAGTTAGCCTTGATTACATCTTTAAATCGCTTCCGCTGACCGCCTACACAGCGTTTACCTAATGATAGCTCAGAGTAAAACACTTGTTTGGGAATGCGATTATTGGGCATGCAAACTACGTGGCCTGTCCATCGTAACTGGCGTCTTAAAACCATCAATTCTATACTGGTGGTGTGTGCCTCTTCAAGAACGCTGATATTTGTGCGCCTGTCTTGCCAAGTTATTTGCAGTATTCTCCTCAAGCAACGTTGATGATACTGTTCCAGCTTCTTAAGGTGTCGACTGTAGCATGTCCAGGATTCAGATCCGTAGAGTAAGGTTGGAACTACAACAGAATTGTACACAAGAATCTTTGTTGTGATATTGACATCGTGATTGTCAAAAACTCGAGATCTTAACTTAGCAAAGGATGCTCCTGCACGGTTAATTCTGTGTTGGATTTCTGAATCTATATTTGCGCTTGATGAGAGGGTGCTGCCAAGGTATGGGAAGGTGTTTACAACTTGAAGGCTCACTCCATCAATTGTGATATTGATATCTCTTTGACCTTCCCCGGGGGCTGGTTGGTATAGGATCTGCCTTTTGCTGGTATTCAGTTTGAGTCCGATCTTGTTGTATGCAGCAGAGAAAGCATTCAGTATTCTCACAAGCTCTTCTTGTGTCTGAGCTACGACAGCATTATCATCAGCGTACTGTAACTCAACTAATGCTGCAGACGATGTCCGAGTTCCTGCCTTTAAACGGCTCAAATTAAAAAGTTTACCATCCATCCTGTAAGTTATATGAATTCCTGGAGGGAGATCATCTCTGACAAGTTCCATGATAGTGGCAACATACAAGGAAAACAAAGTGAGGGCTATCACACAGCCTTGCTTAACACCGGTATTGATATGGAATGGCTCCCCAATAGAGCCGTTGCCAATGACAGCTGCCATCATACCAGTCTAGAGCAATTTCAAGATGGCAATAAATTTCTGCGGAAAGCCATATAGAGCTAAAATTTTCCACAAAGCTTCTCGGTTCACAGAGTCAAATGCCTTAGTAAGATCAATAAAGGCTATATAAAGAGGTATATTTTGTTCTCTACATTATTCCTGGAGTTGACGAGCTGTGAATGTCATATCTGTGGTTCCTCTAGAAGGCCTGAAGACACACTGACTCTCTGGAAGTATTTTCTCCACCAGGGATACGATTTGCCAAGATTCGAGCAATAAGCTTTCCCAGGCACGACAGTAAGGATATTCCCCGATAGTTACTGCAGTTTGTTCGATCCCCTTTCTTAAATATGGGAACTACCAGACTGTCTCTGAAATCAGGAGGCATTTCTTCTGTGCTCCAAATTTTGACTATCAGTTCATGTATGGGTCTTACTAGTTCCTCACCACTTTCTTTGAGAGCTTCCACTGGTATACCATCAGGACCAGAGGCTTTGTGACGCTTTGCTTGATTGACAGCATGTTTAACTTCATCTAGTGTTGGTGGGGAGCCAAGTTCATCATTGATGGGAGCTTGTTTTAATATATCATACACCTGTTCATCAATAATCGAATCCTGGTTCAAGAGGTCTTCAAAATGCTCTGTCCACCTATTCATGATCGAGTGCTGATCTTTTAAAAGTATACTCTTATCGCTGGACCAAAGAGGATTCCTCCCAAAGGTGGTGGGACCATAAACTGCTTTTGTCGCTTGGAAGAACTGTCGTGAATCTTTATCTGCTAGATATTCCAACTCTTTTGCCTTTGCTGTCCACCATGCATTCTTGAGCTCACGGGTTTTTCTTTGGACATTTGCTTTGGCAATATTTACGGCTTGTTTCTTAGAGTGGGAGTTCATGTCCCTTCGCCATGCTTGCAAGGCTTTTCTCTTCTCTGAGATCAATGCTTCAATTTCTTCATCATTTTCATCAAACCAGTCCTGAAGTTTTCTGTTCTTATATCCTACTGTTTCTTTGCAAGCATCTTGAATAGTGGTCTTCAGACTCTCCTAGTGTTGCGTTCATCAGGTTGATATTCCTTCGGCAAAGTCCGATAAAGGACCTCTCTGTATTTTGAAGTAATTTCTGCATTGCCAAACTTCTCGGTGTCAAAGGTATGCCTGAAGCTCTTCCGTTGTTTCCTCCTCTGGGTGGACAGTGACAAATGCATCACTGATCTAGTAAGTCGGTGATCTGTCCAACAGTCATCAGCTCCCGTCATTGCTTTGGTGATAAGAACATCGCGTAGATCTTGCTTGCGGACAATCACATAGTCAATGAGGTGCCAATGTTTCGATCTAGGATGCTGCCATGATGTTTTGAAGCGATCCCTTTGGCGAAAGATGGTGTTGGTGATTATCAACCCAGGCTCAGCACATTTTGAGAGGAATCTAATACCATTGGAGTTTTCACTGCCAACTCCCTCCTTGCCAATGACATCATTCCATACTTTATGGTCCTTTCCCACTCTGGCATTAAAATCACCAAGCAAGATGATTTTATCTAGTCGATTGATGTTTGATAGGATGTCATCCAGATCTGAACAGAATGTTTCTTTGATGTCATCATCAGAGTCTAATGTGGGGGCATATGCGCAAATTACTGTGGCATGCTGGTCGCCATTTAATCGAAGTCTTAATGTCATGATGCGTTCATTACGTCCAGTTGGAAGCTTCTGCAGGTCTCTGAGAAGCTTATTCTTGATAGCAAAGCCTACTCCATGTGTTCGGTGTTCACTGGTAGGTTTACCCTTCCAGAAGAAAGTGTATCCTGCTCCGTTTTCATTCAACTGACCTTCTTCAGCAAGACGGGTCTCCTGGAGTGCTGCTATGCCGATATTGTATCTTCGTAACTCTCTACCCACAAGGGCTGTTCTCCTTTCGGGTCTCTCATTTGAAGGGTCATCATTAAGTGTTCTTACGTTCCATGTAGCTAAATATAATTTCTTTCTTGTTCGACCGCATTGAGGTGATACCATTGGACGCGGCTATCCAATCGGTACTAGAAGTGGCTGACTATATTTAGGGCACCTTTTCTAGCCCTTTCCCCATGTGAGGTGAGCAGAGTGGACCCTAAGTAGGACTGCTCAGCCGTAGATGCAGCAACCGAATTGCTCTACAGCCACAATCCTAAGCAAGATGACCGATCACACATCTACCGCCTACGTGCCAAGTTATCACTAGAGGCTTCCAGACATCACAATCCTGCCCCCGTCGCAACTTCCTGATCGCCGCAGGACTTTTAGAAGAGTCAATCTGTTCTTGGAAGACTGCTGTGCGTGAGATTCCTTTAGAGTGAGAGTGTTGGTGCACTTCAACAAACGCACTGTACTTGATGACTTAAGAACTGTTTTCAATGGCAAGTCGATGCAAGACGATTGAAGGGTTCCTAGTCACTGCAGCCTTCGTCCGCCATTCCAGCCGAGGAGGGACTTCCTGTCCTTACGCCTGGTCCACCGTTGAGGACTTTCTATGCCGTTGCCCAAATATGGTTCATCCGCCTTTAGGGGAAGTTTTCCACCCCAAGGCAAGAGAGTGCCCTGAACTTGATGAATTTATGTGTCATTTCCTACACAAAGGCTTCATCAAACCTACTAAGGGAGAGCTCATCCGCCCGTAGCCGTTCGTTCTCCCCTAGTTTGCCAGGTTTGGTACTAGCCGCCTGACCCTTGGCCAGACAGTCGCAGGTAGTACCGTCTACTGTCACATACGGTAGCAGGGTGACCCTCACCTGACAAACTGACCTTTGATTTGAATTAGTCTTTCAAAGGAGAAACTATGTCTGTCAGATCTGAATTTGGTGGAAAATAGGCCACGCAAATAATGTACCTTGCATTGTTACTAAGGAATGAAATGCATAGTGAATCAGCATTTCTTTTAACTAGATTTATTCTTTCAGCGATGATACTATTCTTTACACCAATCAACACCCCTCCACCTCTGCTCTTACTAGTGAGTTGTATATTCCTGTCCTGGCGATATACATGATACCTATCGTCAAACACTTCGGAATCATAAATAGAATTATGGAGCCATGTTTTTCAGTTAATACAATAAGATCATAAGAATTACACAGTACATTGTTATAAAATACGTTTGTCTTTGATCTGAGATCTCTGACATTCTGATAATAAATATCATAGAGTGAAGTTAACATTTAAACTTATTTAAATCACTTTCGCATTGAATTCTAATTATTTGTGAGCCATCTTCTTTCCTCATAAAACTTTTTCCGATTCTGATCCAGAGGTATTTCACATTTTTGGAAATCTTAACTTCCCTAGCTTTCGAAAACAGTTTCCTAAGTGTAGGACAAAGACTCTAGTTTATATAGAAGGGATTACTGAATGTGTGGCCAATATCCAGTGTAGAAAAGTTCCTTTTTATTCTCCTCTGACGGAGAAGTTCTTCCTTGAAATACCTACGGCAGAATCGAACAATTATGGTAGGGGAGTTCGGACTGTTGCTGTTAGGGAGCCTATGGCAAGCATCAATGTCAGTTTCTTCAATACTGACATTGAGTGCTCTACCAACAGCTACCACTTTTCACTCACATTTTCGTTCTGTTCATGCGGAACTCCATGGATTTCTAAGGTGTTCACCCCGGAATATTGTTCACAGTCAGTAATCCTCTCGCTTAAGTTTTCAATTCTTTTTTTAACTCATTATTTTCATTTTTCAGGGACTCGATCATGAGTAGAAACGAGTCAAATTTTCTCCCATACTCAGCAATCATAGTAGCGTTACTGTCTAGCTTTTCATGACATAGTTCTAAAGATCTGCCCATTTCCCTTTCTTGAATTTTCTGCGTGTCTTTAATTTGTTGAATTTCTTTCCTTAAATCCACCATTTCCTTTGTAATATCCTTCAGAATTGTTAACACTTCCTTCAACGTCACTGTGTCTTCATTTTTGGCTTTCTCATCTCTAGTAGAAAAACATTCTGAACACTTCCACTGGCCACCGACTGCTCTAAGTTGCTCAATTTCCCCCCTCTTCAAGCTTACACATTTAGCATGCGATGTTCTTTTGCATTCAAAACACTGCAATTTATCAAATTTATCTGATTTGTTTGGGAGTTTCAAATTACACACATAGCAATCGCTCATTGTAGTTTAGTTTTATGGGATACTCCTAAGTAATTCCTAACGTGCGTTCTTATTATTTAACTGAAATGTCTGTTGAAAAACAAAGCTGTAATAGCAAGAAATACGTCACATGCAATGTAGAGTAATTTTAGTAACACGGAGTATACACCGACATCTAGCGGACCAAAACTCTACCTTGCGAGAGAAAAATGACGTTTCAAAGGTGGTAGCATGAGGTAAGTGGGCAGAATAATCACTGTCGACAGTCTTCGATTATCGAGATCATATAACCTCCAAATATTAGCTTGTCACTACACAAAGCTAATTTTGATCTCATAACTTTTATATCGAAGTTAACCACATGAGCTAATGATATTAATTTGCCATGTACTACTTACAGCAGCAGAAGACACCATTTACAGCTAATGAACAGCACATATTACATCTAAATTATACACGTTAATCGGAGCACTACCCACATACGTCTTCACACCGCCATGTCGCTATGCTATGCTTATTCACGCTGAGATAAATGGTACCGTAGTTTAGGGGAAGGCCTAAAATTTAATTCTCAAATATTTGTTATTAGTGGTCCTCTCTTAATGAAAATCGGTATGAAAAGTCGGAAAATAAGTCTCTAAAACATAGGCAATAAATAATGTTATTCACGCTGACTGAAATGGTAGTTTAGAGGAAGGCCTAAATTTAATTTCTCAAATGTTTATATTATAAATTGTCCTATCGGAATGAATATTGGTATGCAATGCCGGGAAATAAGTCGCTACAACCTAGGCCATAAATAACGTTATTCACGCTGACTGAAATGGTAGTTTAGAGGAAGGCCTAAATTTAAATTCTCAAATGTTTATATTATAAGTTGTCCTATCGGAATGAAAATTGGTATGCAATGCCGGGATATAAGTCGCTACAACCTAGGCCATAAATAATTTTATTCACGCTGACTGAAATGGTAGTTTAGGGGAAGGCCTAAATTTTAATTCTCAAATATTGTGTTATTAGTGGACCTATCGAAAAATACTACATTACTAAAGTTATATAGTATTAAATTTCCGATCATTTATGTCTTATAATTTTTACCGTACCAGCTATGATAACGGAGATATTCATGAATTTGAATTTTTGTTGCTAAGTCCATATCAGCGCCAAGTCACGAGAAAATGGGTAAACAGAATTTAATGAAAATCTTAATGTAAAGTCGGGGAATAAGGAACTACAGTATGCGCTATAAATAGTTACGTAAGACGCCCTAATATCACAGAGTCGAAAGAAAACTAAATGTGAAGGCCTATAATACAGAAAGCTCATAAAATTGAACAACAATAAGATTACATTGACCATTCATTCATTCATTCATTCATTTCAATTAATTCCAACGAGCCTGCAGGCTTATACATAGGAATTGTACAGGACATTACATACTGGCGGGCACTTACAAATCAAAATATAGTTTGTGTATATAAGATAACTAGTAAATGGTTGAACATATAAACACATACAATATATAAAATGTGTACATCATCAATATGAGGATTACAGAGAATTATTTCTGACTGTATTTACATTTACATAACATGAAAGTTGCAAAGGTACAAGAATGGATTATGGAGTATTTTCATTTACATTAGAGTTGCTGAAGTACAAGAATAGATTTCAGATTATTTACAATTACATAACACAAAAGTTGCAGACGTACAGGAATTGATTACAGAGTATTTACAGTATATATACATAACAGAGTTGCAGAGGTACAAGAACAGACTACAGAGTATTTACATTTACATAACATAAAAGTTGTAGAGGTACAAGAATAGTTCCGGACAGTTTGCAAGATTGTTTGGGAGAATGCCTTAAATGACAACTGTTATTTTGATTTAAACAGCACTGTACCTTTCCCAAAAATAATGCTTGACTCTTTGTTTGAATTTTGCCAAAGTTGGAGCTGTTTTTACCTCCACAGGGATGTTATTAAATAACTGGATCGCAGAGAACTTCAAGCTGTTTATACCATATTTATAAGAGCAAACATCGTATAAGGCAAAGTCATTTGCATGCCTAGTACTATATGGATGGTTGTCAGAATTCAGAGTATATGTAGTGTTGTGTTGTATAAATTTATGTTTTATTTTATACATGAGTACAGCTGTATTGAATTCTGCACTCATGCTTAGGGGTGGTATTTTAGCACTTAGGTATAGATTTTTTATTGGTGTTAAGTAGGGAAGATTAGGTATATTTCTAACAGCTCTATTTTGTACTACCTTTAGCTCATTCAAGTCGGACTTCTTACAGCGCATCCAGATTACATTCAAATATTGTAGGTGACTATGAATTAAAGAGTAGTAGATGTGTTTTAGAAGATGTTGTGGGATAAGATAACTAAGTTTCTTTAAAATTCCTGCAACAGGTGTGATCTTTTTAGTAATGTATTCAACATGGTCTGTCCAGTTCAAGTTCCTATCAATCACCAACCCAAGATATTTGACAGTTCTAACTAGTTTTATTTCAGTATTCTGCATATATATTTTACTGTGTGGGATTTCATTCTGACCTTGTTTTGTCATTATCATATAATTAGTCTTTTGCACATTAATTGTTAATTTATTTGCTTGAAACCAAAAGCACAGAGTATTGAGATCTTCATGCATATCCTTAACAATGGAGTCTATATTACTACCAGTATAGAACAAGTTTGTGTCGTCGGCATACAGTGTGATACGTCCTTTCAAGCGGCAAGTTGCAATATCATTGATGTAGACCAGGAAGAGAATCGGCCCTAATACTGACCCCTGTGGAACGCCATGGGTTACCCTAATTGCCGAGCTCCTACAGTTATTCAGCACTACATACTGTTTTCTATAGGCCGGTCTCCACTGTTTAACATTTAACACCAACATGTTGAATTTAACATGTTACAATTGACATGTATATTGTGATTGTGTCTTCCAATTGACTTTGCATGTTTACTCAGAATGTTGAGTTAACACTTTTAACATGTTGGCGTGTTTTCCGCTCCAAGTGGAAAACATGTCAAGTCAATTCGTTGTTCGTGCGTTGTCGGCACAGCTTCGGCAACTTCCATGATGTTTCCATGCCAACACATAACCTAAACGACGCAAACGACGTGCTCCTCATGAAGTAGGATTATAATTACACACTCCGTAACAATCCTTCTCTTTGTTATAAGCTACAAATACAGTACACGCACGTGTGTCGTTCTCTCTGCACTATACTAAAATGTATAGTCAGGAATGGAGTAGAGCAAGAAGATTAATCTGGACTTAATTAATGATATAATAGAAAGGCCTTATTTGTGGGATGTCTCATCAGAGGAATACAGATATAAAGCGAAGAAAGCAGACAGTTTCCAGGAACTCGAAAATATCTATAATTGTTCCCGCGAGTAAATGAAAAAAAAACTAGCGTCCCTCCGCTCCCAGTACAGTCGAGAATTGCAGAAAGTTCAGAAAATTCGGTAGTCGGGAGCGGACGAAGTTTATACTTCAAAGTGGTTTGCTTTTGAAGCAATGAGCAGAGTGAGGAGAGGAAATGTGCCTAATAAAACTGCTTTTCTAAATTGCAACAGTGGCAATAACAAAGGCCAATTCCTCTTCATCTGAGTCCATTGTCCTTATTTAAAAATACTAGACACCATCTAAATGTATTACCATAAATTGATATGATGAACTACCTGTATACAAACAAAGGATGTTAAGTTTAACATGTTTATTAAGTGTGGACACAATGTTTAATGAAACAGTATTTGACATTCAACATTTAACATGCTGATGGTGTCACCAGTTAACATTTAACACTTTTAACATTTAACATGTTGGTGCTAAATGTTAATCAGTGGAGACCGGCCTTATCGGACAGGTAATTATCAAACCACTTCAATGCAACACCACGAACTCCTGCTCTCTCTAATTTAGCTAACAGTCTTTCATGGTCCACTGTATCAAAGGCCTTCTTTAGATCTATAAACAACCCACCAGCAAAACTATTAAAATCTATTGACTCTTGCAGCATATTTATGAGATCTACGGTTGCTATTTCAGTGTTAGAGTTCTCACGAAAGCCATATTGTGCATTGTAAAAGAAATTATTTTTGTTTAAAAAAGTGAGAAGTCTATTTTTAACAATAGTTTCTAATATTTTGGAGATTATGGAAAGAATACAAATAGGCCTATAGTTACTAGGATTCCTTCCGTCCCCACCCTTGAAGACAGGAACTACTTTAGCTACTTTTAGCTCACTAGGTAATGTACCAGATGCCAAGGATTCGTTAATATCTGTTAGCATCCCACTTAAAGAATCCTGGAATTCTTTTAGAAAGTTGGCAGTTATACCATCCTGCCCACAGCTACTGTTGTTTTTTAGATTTGATATTATAGATCTTACTTCGGTTTCATCAGTTGGATATAGGTAAAATGAGTTCAAGTAACTAGGAACTGCAAGTGTTTCAGTGCTCTGGGAAGGGATTGCTGAAGCCAGGGTTTTTGCAATATTTGTAAAATATAAATTTAATGATTCACATATTTCCTGACTGTCTGTAATTATCTTGTTATCTATTTCTAGAGATGTACAATTATCGCCTTTTGTTGTTTTTTTGTTATGTATGATTTCATTGATTATTTTCCACGTTTCCTTTGGGTTCTTGTTATGAATTCTAAATTTTTCAGAGTAATAATTGTTTTTAAGCTCCGTTTTAGATTTGTCACATTGTTTCTACACCTGCGATATTCCTGATTGAGATTGATGTTATTCTTTAGGGTGGGATTTTTAAGTTTTGCATGTAAAATGTCACGTCGCTTAATAAGGCTGAGAAGTTCAGAAGATATCCATGGCAAGCTACCAGTTCTTGTTGTTCGATGACTTTGTGCTTTCTGTTTTTGTGTACTAAGCGGTAGCTGGTCAATAAAGGAATTATACATTATGTCAATTCTACTAGTAGTCTTGTTTATGACTTTTGTGTTATGTTCAGTGATATTACTACTTTCAGGTCTATCATTATTTTGGTCTACATTAGTTGCTTTCAGCCTTTTCAGTTCAAGCGATTATGATGGAGATTTAGAATTTGGCAAAAGAATATCAAATATTAATATATTATGGTCACTTATATAGCTAACAACATTTGATAAATAATAATATATTCCAGAATTATTTATAGACACATGATCTATTAAAGTGCTTGTGGTATCACATATTCGTGTTGGATATACATTATTGCATTGCTTGAAATCATAGCAAGAAAGCAGGTTCACGTATTTTCTTTTTAGTTCGTCACTAGTTAAGATATCAATATTCGTGTCACCCAAAAATAGGCATAAATTGTTAGTTGTTTTACTTAGAAAATTTTCGAGGGATGCTAGAAATGGTATGGCATTGTTCCTATTTGGGTTAAATCCCGCAATTAAATCAATACTTTTATATTTACTACTACTAAATTTATCCCTATAAATTTCAACCCATATCAAGCTATGGTCAAGTTCACAATTCATTTTCACATTTGCTTTCCAAGAGTGCGAAATGTAAATACCTAAGCCACCTCCAGCTTTGCCGTCTCTGTGTGAAAAGATGCTTCTATAATTTGGTATATTACAGTATTTCGCCTCCTCGCTTTTTACCCAAGTTTCTGTCACAACCAATATATCTACCTGGCCTATAATGTGCAACAGAATTTCTATTTCCTCAACTTTGTTTCGGATACTCCTGCTGTTTAGGTACAAGCACCTAACCGCACTGTAAGATTTTGACGGGCCAGTAGAGCTGTTTCCGTCCAGGTGAGAAGCAACTGTATATGAACTGATGTTCTGTAAATCAAAATTATTTATGGAATCGTATTGTATTTCATAACAGCCTAATGGAAAAATGGAATATTTGTTGTAACACTTAGGTACTGCCATTAACGAGTGTTGGTATGATATCTTGGCTGTGCCGTTATACTTGCGTCTTCGCTCTGCAACTTTCTAATATCATCAATGCTCCTAATTCGCACTGATCGATGGTTTTCAGTCCTTCTTACGTAGATTTTGCAGTCCCTTGTCCACATATATATTTATATCCATGTTGCCGTAGATCCCTGGCCATCTTGTGGAGATATTTATTCCCCGATGTCAGATGTTCGTTGATATATACAGCTCGGTTAGCTGCTTGGATACCTAAATCTTTTGAGCTTAAAGTTGATTTATTCTTCCTTGCTGCGAGCAGCTGATCCTTTTTTTAACCGGCTGCAAAATTTTACAAGGAGAGGAGGAGGGAGTTCCTGCTTCTTTTGGGGTAGACGATGACACGCATCAATATCAATGTCGGTCACTTCGACACCGAGCGCATAGCCACGTGCTTTCACAACTGCGACTGGATTCTCGTCACCAAGCTGAGGCAGTCCATGAATTTCTACGTTGTTTTTTCGTGAAGTGCTGCCTTCTGTTGCCAGTCATGTCCGATAGATGGGATTACTGATGTATACCGAGTTTCTTTTAATTTGCTTTACGTCGCGCCGACACAGATAGGACTCATGGCGACGATGGGACACGAAAGGGCTAGGAGTGGTAAGGAAGCGGCCCTGGCCTTAATTACGGTACAGCCCCCAGCACTTGCCTGGTGTGAAAATGGGTGACCACGGAAATCCATATTCAGGGCTGTCGACAGTGGTTTTCGAACCCACTACCTCCCGGATGTAAACTCACACCTGCGCGCCCCTAACTGCACGGCCAACTCGCACAGTCGTACCGAGTATAACAGTCTGCCTGAATATTGGCGGAAAGTAGCTGGGAAGTTAGATAACTTTCTTCTTAAGCATGCCATTCCTCTGGTTCATAAATTTTCTGATACTACTGGTACGCAACAAACTGGTTCATCATAGCATTCGAGCTATTCAATCCCTACCCTGAGGCACTGATTGGAATGAGCAGTGTGTATATTTAACGGAACATTGGCAGAGGAGTGTTCACGGCTGTCTGCGACCTGGTCATTCCAGCACTGGAACTTTGGACTATTACATCGGCATCATAGTACTGTTCGTTAAAAGTGAGAATATGTGCGGTTTTACATTTGAGCGAGTATTTTATTTGATAACATTGTTTTTAATCCCTACATTCCTCCTGATGTTATCTGTACTTAGGAAAACCACAAAGACAGTCTTTCTGAGAATCCAGTGACGAAGCACGGGTACATTAGCTAGTGATTTAATAATTTAATAATTTTGAAAATATAATGAATAAATGATTCTGTATCAAGTTAAATAATTTATATTCAGAAATAACTTTATGTTTTCAACGAGTCATGGATAGAAGGAAGATCGGATACGAATTAAGGAGTTCATGTATAGAGAAGAATGTATTTCAAATTTTGGATCTCAAGTGAAGGTGATAGATGTAATAATGGTAAACTATATTATTTCTTTTGAAATATGGTAATAACCAGATACAATAAAAACCCGAGATGTATTAATAATAGGAACAAGTTGATTAAATTAATGTCGGCATATGATAATGTGATGTAATAAGAGTTCAATAAAGTGAGATGTACTCGTAATTGGATGAATTTGGAATTCAGTAACAAGATTGTTTTTTCATAGTAATAATTGATTATGAAAGTAAATTGTTTTGATACTTAGGCTGACGAAATTTCAATAGAGATATTAGTGAGTGACTTGGAGTGAATCATTGAGTGAATTAAACAAATTTTATATAAGAAATAAATTATAATGTGGTTATGGTTGACCAGATTTTATGAGTGACGTATTTGTACAGCGAAATATTAGCCAAATTATTTTATTTGTGTAGGGATTTTCCTTTTACTTTGCCAAAATTTATCTTTTTATTTTAATAAATTGGTGTTTTTACTAAATGTTCTCATTCAGATCTTTTTATTTAATTTATCTTCTCTCTTATCCTTCCTGCTCAATAATTTAAGATTCGTTGTATGATTCAAAGATATTACCCGTTTAGCGACCGTGGGATTCAATTTTGCCGGTGCCACATTTCAAATGTTGGAAGGATAGAATACGAGTATTCACTCAGGGGGTTGAGTGGAATTACATCCCTGGTCCTTTGAATCCCGCTGACCTCCCTTATAGAGGATGTACATTTGAACTTCTCATCACTTCACATTGGTGGGATGGGCCCCCATGGTTGAGACAACATCACGATGGTTGGCCACTGTCTTCTTGTATATACGTTGAGGAAGAATTGATCAGCGAAAAGCTTAAGAAAACTACTGCACTCCTCGTTGCGCACAAGGCAAACGGCACAACTACAGCAAATATGAACATATTGTTCTCATGATGACCTGGATTTTTCGGTTCAAGCATAATGGCCTTTGTCAGAATGAAAAGAGGCATGGACCAATTTCTACTGGCTGAGAGCACTGTTTGGAGACTTGTACAAAACTAAACTTTTCATTCAATAGAATCTCCTAAGACGAAGCAGGTGTGATACGTGTAAAGACGCTGATTACGGAAAGGAATGATGGCTGTTTATTTGCCACCACGCGGGTGTGAAGCATGTCGGTGCTGTGGTCAAATTCAAGAGAAAATGTGTGGATACTGAAAGGACGTGTGCTGTCTGTCGTCTCCACGCTGATTCTTCGCCGCCCCCTGCATCCATACTAATTGACGCCTCAATATTTGAGGTGTGTGGGACTGATTACGCCGGTCCTCTCATTCTGAAAGGCTGCCAAAAGCATGGGTAACCCTGTTTAAATATGGAGTCTACAGGGCCATTCATTTGGAGATTGTCACGTCTCAAAGTAGCTATTCCTTTTTGTTAGTTCTGCGGCGATTTATTGCACGTAGAGGAAGACCGATTGCGATTTACTCTGACAATTCAATTCGTTTTCGACAGATGAGAAAGCTTTTGCAGCTCTTGATTGGAATAGAATAGAGTTGCACTGCTCACTTGAAAAAATTCAATGGAAATTGCGGCCACCAACTGCCTCATGGTGGGGAGAATTGTACCAGAGGATGGTTCGAAATATTAATCGGTTTCTTCGACGGAACTTGGGGTGAGCATCATTGAACCTGGATGAGTAGTATACCGTTCTCTTCGAATGTGAAAGCATTGTCAATTCCAGACCAATCACTGTTTAATCATAAACCAATTAAGATCCTGTTGCCTTGACACCGGAGATGTTCCTCAAATATATTCACAATACTGGAACCGCAGATATTGACGAAATTGAAAAGAACCATTTGGAACGTCGTTTCCGTTCCGGTTCCGTTCAGAATACTTAGGCTCACTGCTAGAATCATCGCAAGAAGACCCGTCTGCCGTCAGTAGGAGAAATCGTGTTAATTGGTTCAGATGATACCAAAAGAATCTACTGGCTACATGAACGAGTAGAAAACATAATTCAGGGACGCGATGGTAATATGCGAGTTATTCGGTTGAGAACTGAAAGGGAACAATATCTCGCACGCTACAACGTGTGTTTCCATGGGAGATCGAAGGACAGTGAAGAGGTGTTGAGCACTGTTGCGGCTTGTATTACGAATTCTTGTGATCAAACTGAGTCATACCGCCAGTGTTTAGTATCGGACCTCAATTTACCCGAGCTGTAAGACCATCGTCTGGACTTGTAGAGAAGGAAGATACTCCGTTGTTTCTTCCTTTTTGCGGGAAAATGTCTTGTCACTATGTTTAGTAATTTTCATTTCAGAAAATTAGGTGGGAGGATGTGGCAGCACCAGTGTGAACCACAGAACTATAATTGTATTCATTGGACCTTTCTTGGTATGAGTGAGGGTTTTTTCATTATGTGTTCTTCTTTGTATCCAACATATGTTTTCGATGCTCTTTTCATAAAGTATGGGACGGAATATTAAAATGTAGTTCAAATAAAAATCACTGTAGCACTTAGAGCAATTAATGACACAATCACCCCAAGTGACAGCACAAATGCTCTGACATTGCAGCCAAGACCCAGATCAGAGTGATCGAAACGTGCAGGACCAACACTAATGAAAGAAAAAAGGAACAAACATTCACCATTTAATAAACCGATGACACCAGAGGGGTGGATTAAATGTAGACCTGGTCATTTCAAAATTACCCTTAAAAAAAAACACCAACACTTACTTGGAAACAAAGAGAGATTTAATGACCAACTTTAAGTAACTTACAAATTAATAAAGGTATATCCTCGCTGGAAAATTACATTTTTAAAACTTAATGCTCAAAGATCAGAAAAACCTACGGTCGACCGCCATAAAAGGAAAAAATTAATTAATTAATTAATTAAGGAATAAGAAAATTAATCTACTACATACAATTCTGAAACGCCTCTTCAACTCGAAGGTATCTTTTAAATACCAATAAATTATCTTGACATCTTATTCAACCTAGAATCAATTTGAATTAAATAGTTATTTTGTTGATACTGAAACGTTATTTAGGGTATTTCCAAATGAGCTCTTACAGGGATGAGTGGGAAATTACGATCAAGTTTCCAAGGGAAGAAAACCCAAAAAATAATAATAATAATAATAATAATAATAATAATAATAATAATAATAATAATAATAATAATAATAATAATAATAAGATCCGCAACACCGCGTAGAAAAATATTCAGGTAGGGAGAGAAAATTGCCAAAATCAACTAAAGGGAAACAGGTTAATCCACCCACAAAGCAAAATTCGTAACAGGGATATCAATTCATCTTCATCAACATTCATCAATAATCTCAACAACATTTTCATTTCCATAGCAACAAAACCACGACAGGTCGGTCAAAGGAAAGGGCCAATCACAGGCCGCGAACCAACAATAGGCGAAAACATCTTAACATACAAGAGAAAACGGGACGCTGAAATACCACCCAAATACCAAGCAAATAGGAAATAAAATTAAATAAGGAAGTCGGAAATGAAGATAGAACGGAAACAGTATACACGTAAATTCAACACCCTTGTAGCAACTCGCTTGGTTAGTAACCCAGCTAAAACATAGCGTTTACCACCTACTTATTATGTCTAGAAAGCCATAATCAACCATTAAGTTTTGAGGTACAATCTCGAAAAATAAGAAAAAATGTTCGTTTACTGTTCACGGAATTTCCTAGTAAACAAACGTTACTTACATATACAGTAAGTTCTTTTTGATAACCTGAAAAATGTTCGAATACCACAAGGCAAAAACGTAGGTTTTAGATGACGCAAAACTACATCGTGTCCCGGCACACACTTCACATTTTGGAATTTTCATTTCGCCACATAGAAACGGTATAAGATGAGTTGGAAAAACACAGATTACCATGCCGCCGTAGTTGTGAGGACGCTCCAGCATAATATCCTTACTTACATACAGTAGAGGAAATCCTTTAAATGTACTACAAATTCCAGGCGAGGAAGAAAAATCGAAAGAAAACCTTCGAGGTTCACTAGGGCTTAAGCCCTAGCAAGGTAACTTCAGCCAGGGTCCACCATAATTCCACAATTCATCTCGCAAGGGAGAGAGGCACGCCACACAACCATCTCGCTTCACCTTCCAAACCGTAATGGCGATTACCCAAGATCAGTCAGTTCACTGCTTCCACGATAACGTGCGCACACGCGTCCAGAGGGATAAGGAGCGAGTGGTGAGGTAGTTCATACCTACGCCACTAGAATACAGGAAAATACAGTAAGGCACCGTCTGGACTCACAGGACAGAAGGCATCTTAATAACCTTTCCAGCCGGAGAAGGTTTCAGTTTATAAGTACTGAAAATAAGGATATCTTTGACCATGAATTACTTAATAAATAACGAAGCGGCGAACCACTTTAAGAACACGAATTTCCACAACCATGCAGTTAGTCCAAAAATATTAACGGAGAGGGTATAAATTATTACGCTGGTAATATCACGACGGGAAGGTCGCCTATAAACGTCAAATCAAAACACCTGCATCTGACCAGCCAATTTGTCTTCGGACACTCCCGGCACTAAAAGCCATACGCCATTTTATTTAATACAGAGGAGGCAAAAGGCAGTCCGTTTTCAGTCCTAACAAGTCTACCAGAATATAGTAACTCACCCATCTATCCCATTTACCCATCGAATTAATTATTTATGTTTTCTCATGTACAGGAAGTTGTGAGAAATTTTAGTGTACAAGAAGCATTTGGGAAGAAATATTTCAAGAATTCCTGGATGGTTTACCT
The DNA here is from genome assembly GCF_040414725.1 of Anabrus simplex. Lineage (NCBI taxonomy): Eukaryota > Metazoa > Arthropoda > Insecta > Orthoptera > Tettigoniidae > Anabrus > Anabrus simplex. The sequence continues at coordinate 2,298,852 of NC_090271.1, forward strand.
CCAATTACTGTTTCTCATGGACTTGGGTGCTGTACTGAACATTACTCAGGACTTGGTACCAAAATTAATTTTCCATTACAATACGATGCCGAATTTATTTCCGAATAAAAGAAGTAAGGAAAAAATGCAAGCTCGTATGACCGCAAAACGTACGCTGAAAATGTCAAAGGTGTCCAGTTAACTGACTGATGGGGTGAAGTGCTGGCAAGATTCATTAAGCTAAGCATGTTAATATATTTTTAAGTAGTTATGTATCAATTAAATGTGTATGCCATACCGGTACGTAACAATCATGTGGGCACTTTCAGAGATATACAGTAATACGTTTATATTACGTAGCATGTACACTAACAGTTGAACGTGGGTTTTAAGGTTATAATTGATAATTGCAACTGAGTTTGATTTCGTGGTCAATTAATGAAAGATCACTTAGCTCTACAGACACGTACACGTTTGAGATATTCATTAACATACTGACTAACCAATTTCAGAAGTAATGTTATTAAATCATTACTAAACGCAAAATATTTCCTACGTATTTTTCTCTCATTACTTTCAAAACAAAGAACACTGTATCTTAATTTGAACGAAACACAGATCGCACACAAACACAATCATCGATCAGTAAACAGAATACACAGTCCTGAAACATCACAACAATTAACACACTGTTTTAAATCATTTATTTAAATGATAAATTCCGAATTAAATCACATCAGATCTCATTTAGAATCACATGTTCCGAGACATCTGATCACCTTCTATCTACACCAGCGCCGCGCAGTGTAGGAACATATCAACCAGGAGAAGTGTCTCACTATGCATTTCTGTTCGGCCTGCCTAAGGCGTTGTCTGCGATAAATAAACATACGTAAACATAAGACAGACATACCGCTCGTAGAGGTTTGCGATGGAAGTGATGACCAATTTAACGACCTATTCTATACATTACGCTGCCCAGTCACCTTCTTTTTTGTGCCACCCCAGGCATGGGCGCCCACAGGATAGTTTGTAGAGGGGAATAGACCTGGGGGGTATGTAGTATTTTTAATATTTTGGAAGATGAATGGCGACTTGTAATCCATGGTAGTGTACCACGCACGGTATCCCCTACCACTTCTACGTAATACCGATTGTTAAATCATTCTCTTGAAAGAAAAAACCTCTGACGAAATCAGATTCTTCACCTTGCCCCCGGGCATGGGTGCACATGCCCCCAGGGCACAAGGCCGAGCAGCTTTCAATCTTCTTCAAATATGGCAGGTCATCCACCAGTCTATGTAGTATAATATAGGTAGTTGTTAACCATACATGTATGTTAATACTTTCATTGCTTTTGTTGTTTATAGGATATACTCATCATAATCCTCCCCTGCGAACCATGTGCTCTTGCCGCGTCTTGCGTGTCCCAATGAAGCAGATAGCCGAGCCATAGGTGCAACCATATCGGATGGGTATCTGTCGAGCGACCAGACAAACGAATGGTTTATCGAAATGGGGGTAGCACCCTTTCGGAAGTTGCAAGGGCGGCAGTCTAGATGATTGACTGATATGGTCAACATGTTTTAGCTGTGTTGATTTTGCTACACGGCTGAAAACAACGGGAAAGTAAGCCGTAACAAACTCCCAAGGACATGCAGCTAACTCTGTATGAATTATGTACTGATGATGGCTTCCTCTCGGGCAAAATATTCCGGAGGTAAAATAGTCCCCCATTCGGATATCCGGGTGGGGACTACGCGAGAGGGGGCAATCATCAGGAAGATGGATACTGACATTCTGCGAGTCTGAGCGTGGAATGTTGAAAGTTTGAATCGCTGTGGTAGGTAAGAGAATTTGTAAAGTGAAATGGAAAGAGCAAAGTTAGATGTAGTTGGCATAAAAGGCTAAGGAAGTAACATTTCATCGTAAAAGTGTAAATTCTCATCAATAAGGAAGGCTGTTATGCAATATCAAACTTAGGTGAATGACTTTCAGCGCGCAGTTCAGGTTGAAGGTAAGGCTCGGACTCTCGAGCTTCCGTCATAGGATATAGTGTGGGTGAGGGGAGAAGGGTGCGGGAAGAGGGTTTAAGCTCGGAAGAATCCGCAGGAGTAAAGGCAACTTCACAAACCTCTCTACGAGCATGCGCCAGCCATGGATGCATATAATGACATCTTCTTATAAAAATAAAAGGAAATGTGTGTCTGTCTGTGCGCGATGCCCAGCAAAATCTACAGCACGCAGAGATCTGAAATTTTGAACATTCTTAGATGGAAGGGGGTCCGAATACACCTCGAAGCCGGAATTTTCATTTTCGCTTTCGGTGGTGAGTTACGAAGGAAAAAAACATCGGAAAACGTGTATTGGGATATGACAATCCAACGTGCTGTCACCAAGATTATATGCATAAAGTCACTGTCCCTAGGCAACGTACATAACATAGGTAGAGAACACAATTCAAGGAGCCATTCTACGTCCATGGCGTAGGAAACCGTTTTTGGTCTTATATGTTGTGAGGGCATATGACGCTGTTGATGGTGATTCGTACGTCGATAGGGGACATAAAGTCTTAAGCTATTCGAGAGGAGTGGGCTATGTGCCGGCGCCTGGTTTCATCCTCTTCATTCTTACTATCATATATCATGTAATTAATTTCATCTCATTTTATTGTATAGTCATTGAATTAAGATCAGATAAAGATGTGCTGAGAAGTTTATGGATTTATTAAGAACTAATGCCTCAGTTGTGGTTCTAAGAGCTATCCGTGGTGTGTTTATATGTGATGTTCATGTGGTGAATACATGTTGTTACAAGCGATATTAAGTTCATATTTTTACTATATTTATGTGCCCTAAGTGTCAGACATCTTGTTTTCCTACAATCCATCCATAGTAAACACTAGTCAGAGGAGCAATTTATTATTCTTTTCTAAATTCTTTTTTTTCTATCACTCTTACTGCCCTAAATGTCTGCCATTTTACACAGCCATGGAAACCACGATGCAGATGGGAACTCTAAGCTACATTTTATGCGTTGCCTAGGCCACAGAACTTAAATTGTTTATTTACACCTTCTGCCCTTACTTAGTCAGCCATCTTTAGAGCGGGGTTTTCGTTGCTTCACGTCCGTAGGTTTAACCTCATGTTACCCTACACGTGACCCCTGGGTGGTGCTAAGAGAGCAACAACTTTGGCTGCTGGACCCAAAGCTCTTCTTTCTGGATATCCCAGCAATTCAGGGGATTCATCAACTCAATATGAGAAAAATGATTAAAATCGTAAATGGCCCTTTTCAGAGCCCCACTGAAAATCATGATCCTATTCTAAACATTCTGAAGCTCAATATCGAAGGAGCAAGTCGACCGAAAGTGACTATCTAACAAAAATACTCAGTAATCACAAGGTGGATATTGTTCTACTGCAGGAGACCCATTGTGAAACCAGGACCAGCTTTATGCCAGATGTAGGATTCCCGGATACAATCTGCTCAATGCAACGTTTCATAAACAGTACGGAACAGCAACATACGTAAAAAACGATATAGAGGAAGCTGAAATAATAAGCACAAATACTGATAACAACATGTTTTGCTCTAAAACAAAGATTGCAAATACAGAAATTGTAAACATCTACAAACCACTTTGTCAACCCTGGAGCCTAAACAAGACCATCCTGAATATACAGCACCCAGCCGTAATCCTTGGACATTTTAACACTCAGAACACTAAATGGGGTTATAACTATACCAACAAAGAGGGACAAGATGTGTCTGAAAGGGCTGATGCCGAATATCTTTTTCTATTGTTTGATGCCAAAGAAAAGGGCTCCTTCCACTCTACCAGATGGAATAAGGACTATGACCCTGATCTGTGTTTTGTATCAAAAGACTCTCTTGGAAGACATCTACACTGTACTAGGAAAATTCTGAACAACTTTCCCCGAAGCCAACACAGACCAGTGCTTGTCAAAATCGGCCTGGAAATACCTGCCATCAAATCAGTCCCAATTCTCCGCTGGAAATTTTTCAAAACCAACTGGTCTAAATTCACCAGCGAACTGGATCATAATGTACAGTGGATTCCTCCTACAACAGGAAATTACGGGCGCTTTGTCAAACTAAAATCCGCCATCGCGAAAAACCATATTCCAAGAGGATACAGGAAGGATTATATTCCTGGATGGAACCCAAAATGCAAAGAGCTATACGAGGAATATATGCTCAGCAGTGACCCTGAAATTGCAGATGAACTGATCCAGTCTCTAGATTCATCTAGAAAAGAAAAATGGTTCAATCTCATGGAAAATATGAGTTTTCAACATTCCAGTCGAAAAGCATGGTCACTTCTAAGGAAACTTGGCAACAGCACTCCCAAATTCGGTCCCAAGAGCTCTAAGATAAAACCAAACGAGGTGGCAAACAGATTAGTTAGCCTGACAAGAAAACCTGTCGGCACAAATAAGAAAGAGTCAAAAAGAATTCAACAAGAGCTAAAATCGAGGATAACCCAGGCCAAAGCAGTCTTTCAGTGTTCCTCTGATTTCACAGCTGCTGAGATCTCAACTGCGCTAAAAGAAATAAAGTCAGGAAAAGCAGCCGAATTGGATGGAATGTACCCAGAATTCCTTATACATTGTGGCCCCCGAACAACCGAATGGCTTGCCAAATTTTACAGCAATATCTTACATGTTGGACAACTACCATCAATACTGAAAAGAACAAAAATAGTAGCAATCCTTAAACCAGGGAAAAGTGGAGACAGTGCAGAAGATTACAGACCCATAGCCCTTTTAAGTGTCTGCTACAAACTACTGGAAAGAGTAATATACAATAGAATCCCAGCCAAAATCCTAGAGCACATACCACTTGAACAAGCTGGGTTCAGACCAAGCCGCAGCTGTACCGACCAGGTGTTAGCCCTAACCACCCATATTGAGAGGGCATTTCAAGATCGAAAGAAGACCGTAGCAGTGTTCGTAGATCTGTCATCAGCTTATGACACAGTCTGGCGAAAAGGAATGATCCTCAAATTCCTGAAGTTAATCCCTTGTAAGACGCTTGCCACCCTGCTGAATAATATGTTGGCTAATAGAATGATTGAAGTACACCTACATGGCAACATAAGTAAAACTTACAAACTGAGTTACGGAGTACCACAGGGATCGGTACTGGCCCCATTGCTCTTCAACCTATATACAGCAGATCTACCTTCAACTATAACTAGGAAGTTTATATACGCTGACGACATCTGTTTGGCAGCCCAGTCTGGTGATTTTGCTGGAGCAGAAACCACACTCACTAAAGATCTCTGCAGAATTGATAATTATTTTAAAACCTGGTGACTGAAACCAAACATAACAAAAATAGAGGTCAGCTGCTTTCATTTGAGCAACAGACAAGCCAATTATGTCCCTCAGGTTCAATTCAGAGGTTATATACTGAAGTTCAATCCTCATCCAAAATATCTAGGCGTTACCTTGGATCGATCCTTGACTTACAGCGAACATGTACGCAAAACATCTGCCAAGATCAAAACCGCAATAACATCCTGCACAAACTCACAGGAACATGCTGGGGCCCATCTGCATCCACCCTCCGAACTACAGCACTTGCGTTAGTATACCCAGTAGCCGAATACTGCTGCCCAGTATGGCTCAACAGTGCCCATTCAAAGAAGATAGACACTCAGTTAAACGATACAATGAGGACTATATCAGGAACCATCCAATCCACACCTTTGGATTGGTTACCAGTTCTTTCAAATATTCCACCTCTTCATCTGCGAAGACAAATGGCACTGAAGAAAGAATGGCTTAAATGCTGTGACAATCCTCTTCTACCAATACATCAAGACTGCCTACGTGAAGATCTCAGGCTGAAATCTAGGAACCCTTCTTGGTTACTAGGAAAGAGGCTAGCCCAAGATGAATTTCATACTAACACTGCCTGGCGCGATGGATGGGCAGCTTCAAACCCTGACAGATTAGGTCTAATTTCGGATCCAGTTATGCAACCTCCTGGTTTCAACTTACCCAGAAAAATCTGGTCATCACTTAATCGGATCAGAACTCAATATGGCAGATGCAACTTCTGGAAACACAAGTGGAAGATTACCAGCGATCCTTATTGCGACTGCTCTGACGTGCCTCAGACCGTTCAACATATCGTCACAGAGTGCCCACTCCGAAGATTCAGTGGGACAATAAAGGATATCCACGAGGCCAGTGATGAAGCTGTGAGTTGGCTAACAAAACTGGACATACAGCTTTAGCAGCAATGCAGATATTGATGAGCTCAAATGTATAAATATAGTTTGTTTATTACGTACTTGTTCTGTGTGTATAGATGAAACTGTTTTTTGTGTAATTGTACATATTTGTAAATAACCAAGTTGTAACAATGTACCCTCATGCCATACGAAATATATATATCATTAACTCATCTGATTAGGTTGACGTCATGAAAGATATCCGGTCGTAAAAACTCGCTACAAAAATTCACCTCACTTCAAACACAAAACGCGTAGAGAAAGGGGACAAGGGTTGGACATGTATACATTTAGAGGAAATTTATAGGACGCAAGATAGACGATAAGAATAAACAAGGATAATACAAAAATCTGTGAAGATGCCATTTTTAAATCCGTGGAATAGGAAGCCATTTTCCTTCGGTCCATGATGTCTGTCTGTCTGTCTGTCTGTCTGTCTGTCTGTCTGTCTGTCTGTCTGTCTGTCTGTCTGTCTGTCTGTCTGTCTGTCTGTCTGTCTGTCTGTGTGCATGTGTGCGATGCCCAGCTAAATCTACGGCAAAGAAAGATCTGAAATATTTGTGATAGGTGGGCACATGCTTTCACGCATGGCTGTGTCTAAGAGCAGTTCTTGGATCGTGACATGAAGCTGTTAATGTCATCAATAAGCAACACTAACAAGGATTATCCGGTTACCACGTTTTCTTCCAACTAACTCAGTCACATGTTTTATTATTTCATTTATAGAAATCATAGGCCATAGTAAAGAAGATCAGATTATAATAAACACGCAGAGATCTGGCCACAGCATTTCTCCAATTACGCATGGCTATGTCAAAAAACAATTCTTGCTCCAAGATGTTCTACAAAGTTACAAGTTTATCGACTACACGGCAGAGCTTGTGAAAGACTTGGGAGTCACCTGGAGTACCTTCCAACATCTTAGAGTGGACGTTTGTGGCCAGGGTCTGATTAAGGGTGGGGGGTGGGGTAAAAAGGCTGCAGCTCCGGGCCCCGCGTGGCTCTCAAAATATCTAACACGCACTTTTCCTTCCCTCTTATCAGCTGACCGCGTTAGTATTTCATCACTGCTAGAATCAATTACCGTCCAGAGACTCGAATCCTCGCTACTTACGCACTGTAATTATTGTAGAGGTTATTGTTGACGAAAATTTAAATCTGGCAGCTTGCGAGTAGGGGCAGAGTGGGAAGGGGGGGAAGTGATCTAGGAAGTGAGTGGGAAGGGACAGTGGAAGCACGGTGGAATGTGCATGCTATACTATATCTCCGCATCAGGATGAGAACTTCCAGTTCACCTCTGATTATTGAACCATTCGTAAGTTACATCTCCAATGTTCATGTAAAATGGATAGAAAATATCCTAGTGGTGCCAGAAAACGTAAATTAAAAGAACAACATTTGAAAGAAATTGTCAAGTTGCCGAAAATATCAACATTTTTTGACAGGAAGTTTACAAGTGCATCGACGACGGAAGAGACTGTTACTGGTGAATTGGAATCTTCTACAGGTAAGCAAATAGTGTAATATCTAAGTCTGCTGTTTTAAGAGTGATTAGGTCTTTACGGAATTTGAAAGCATGAGCATTAGGAAGATGGTTTTAGGAACAATGGAAGGGAATCCTAATGTGTATTTTAAACTTCAGTCAAATTGTATGGAATACTCGGAGTCGTAAGTAATAAATTGCCGATCTCGTTGGTGTAGTGCTAGCAATAGTGACTGTCACCCCAAAGACCCAGGTACCTTCCGCGGCGCTGCCTGGGGGGGGACTTGGTTACGAAGAGGGGCCCCACATTTCAAATAGCCCAGGGGCCCCACATTTCAAATAGCCCAGGGTCCCCAAACACCTTAATCCAGCACTGACTGTGGCACGGATTATCCTCCTTAAGAATAAGAATACTGCCTTCTGCAATGAACACGACTGTGAAACTGATGACTAATATTATTGAAGCCATTCTCATGATTGGTCATGCCGCAAGCGAAGTAATATTCATTCATCGGATTCGAATAATTTCTTTGGATATACAGTTTAAGTTTAGATGTCTGCAGTTCCCCGTTTGTTTCAGTTTCGCTATGAACATCAACAAGGCGCAAGAACAATCTCTTAAAGTTGTAGGACTCCATCTTCGAAAAGGCTGCTTCTCCCATTGGGGATTTAAATGAGACTATGGAGTGGGTATGTGGGAAACTGGGAGTTAAATTTCTAGATCCTAATGAGTGGATGGGAGATAGGGATCTGCGCTCAGATGGCCATCATTTAAACCGCAGTGGTACGTATAAGTTAGGAAATTTGTTTGGAAGGGTAATAGGGAGGTACATTCAGGGAAATGGGGTTGTCTAGGGAGCGATGATAAGGGTATAGAAATCTGGAAGTCAAGCAGGGATGACATAAAAATGTTAGTGTTGAACTGTAGAAGTATTGTAAAGAAAAGAATAGAATTAGGTAATTTAATAGATATATATTTACCAGATATTGTAATAGGAGTTGAATCATTGCTGTGAAATGATATAATGGATGCAGAAATTTTCTCACGGAACTGGAGAGTGTATCGTAGAGATAGGATAGGAATGGTAGGAGGGGGAGTATTCATTCTGGGGAAAGAAGAATTTGTAAGCTACGAAAACGTTAAAGATGAGAAACATGAAATTCTAGGCGTAAGGCTCATTACTAAAGATAATAGGCAAATTGATGTCTTTGGAGTGTACAGACCGGGAAAGGGTAGCGCTGACACGGATTCAGAATTATGTGATATGATAATCAGCTATGTGGGTTACGACATGGAAAGGAATGTGATTGTAGCGGGGGATCTGAATTTACCAAATGTTAATTGGGAAGGAAATGCGAACGACAGGAAGCATGACCAACAAATGGCAAATAAGCTAATATGGGAAGGACAGCTGATTCAGAAAGTGATGGAACCAACTGAAGGGAAAAATATTCTGGATGTGGTGCAGGTAAAACCAGATGAGCTCTACAGAGAAACCGAAGTGATAGACGGTATTAGTGATCATGAAGCTATTTTTGTCGTAGTTAAAAATAAATGTGATAAAAAGGAAGGTATTAAAAGAAAGACTATTAAGCAGTACCATATGGCTGATAGAGCAGGCATGAGACAGTTTCTAAAAAGTAACTATGATCGGTGGAAAACGGTAAATAAAAATGTAAACAGACTCTGGGAAGGGTTTAAGGCAATTGTTGAGGAATGTGAAAAAGAGTTTGTACCTTTAAAGGTGGTAAGGAATGATATAAACCCACCCTATTATAATAGAGAAATAAGGAGACTAAGGAGAAGGTGCAGACTGGAAAGAAATAGAGTTAGAAATGGCTGTGGAAGTAAGGAGAAATTGAAGGAACTTACTAGAAAATTGAATCTAGCAAAGAAGGCAGCTAAGGACAACATGATGGCAAGCATAATTGGCAGTCATACAAATTTTAGTGAAAAATGGAAGGGTATGTATAGGTATCTTAAGGTAGAAACAGGTTCCAAGAAGGACATTCCAGGAATAATTAATGAACAAGGGAGTGTGTATGTGAGGATCTTCAAAAGGCAGAAGTATTCAGTCAGCAGTATAAGCAGATTAGAGCAGATGTAAGATGCAATAGTTACGTAGAAATGCAAAGGTTAGCACAGAATAGGGTAGCATGGAAAGCTGCATCAAACCAGTCTATGGACTGATGACTCAAACAACAACAACAATGACATTTACAATAAGATACAAAAGTTGAAAACTAGAAAAGCGGCTGGAATTGATCAGATTTCTGGGGATATACTAAAGACAATGGGTTGAGATATAGTACCATATCTGAAGTACTTATTTGATTATTGTTTGGTTGAAGGAGCTATACCAGATGAATGGAGAGTTGCTATAGTAGCCCCTGTGTATAAAGGAAAGGGTGATAGACATAAAGCTGAAAATTACAGGCCAGTAAGTTTGCATGTGTTGCATGTAAGCTTTGGGAAGGCATTGTTTCTGATTATAATAGACATGTTTGCTAAATTAATAACCGGTTCGATAGAAGGCAGTTCGGTTTTAGGAAAGGTTATTCCACTGAAGCTCAACTTGTAGGATTCCAGCAAGATATAGCAGATATCTTGGATTTAGGAGGTCAAATGGACTGTATCGCGATTGACCTGTCTAAAGCAATGGTAGGGTGGATCATGGGAGACTACTGGCAAAAATTAGTGCAATTTGACTAGACAAAAGAGTGACTGAATGGGTTGCTAAATTTCTAGAAAATAGATCTCAGAGAATTAGAGCAGGCGAAGCTTTATCTGACCCTGTAATAATTAAGAGGCGAATTCCTCAGGGCAGTATTATTCGACCTTTATGTTTTCTTATATATATAAATGATATGGGCAAAAAAGTGGAATCAGAGGTAAGGCTTTTTGCACATGATGTTATTCCGTATTGAATAATAAATAAGTTACAAGATTGTGAGCAACTGCAACGCACCTCGAAAATGTTGTGAGAAGGACAGCAAGCAAGGGTATGTTGATAAACGGGGTTAAAAGTCAGTTTGTCGGTTTCACAAATAGGAAAAGTCCTATCAGTTTTAATTACAGCGTTGATGGGGTGAAATCTACTTTTGGGGATCATTGTAAGTATCTAGGTGTTAATATAAGGAAAGATCTTCATTGGGGTAAATGGGATTTTAAATAAAGGGTACAGATCTCTGCACATGGTTATGACGGTGTTTAGGGGTTGCAGTAAGGATGTAAAGGAGAAGGCACATAAGTCTCTGGTAAGACCCCAACTAGATTATGGTTCCAGTGTATGGCACCCTCACCAGGATTACCTGATTTAAGAACTGAAAAAAATCCAAAACTTAGCAGCTCGATTGGTTCTGGGGGATTTCCGACAAAAGAGTAGCGTTAAAAAATGTTGCAACGTTTGGGCTGGGAAGAATTGGAAGAAAGAAGACGAGCTGCTCGACTAAGTTGTATGTTCCGAGCTGTCAGCGGAGAGATGACGTGGAGTGACATTAGTAGACGAATAAGTTTGAGTGGCGTCTTTAAAAGCAGGAAAGATCACAATATGAAGATAAAGTTGGAATTCAAGAGGACAAATTGGGACAAATATTGATTTATAGGAAGGGAAGTTACGGATTGGAATAACTTACCAAGCGAGATAATCAATAAATTTCCAATTTCTTTGAAATCATTTAAGAAAAGGCTATGAAATCAACGGATAGGGAATCTGCCACCTGGGCGACTGCCCTAAATGCAGATCAATATTGATTGATTGATTGATTGATTGATTGATTGATTGATTGATTGATTGATTGATTGATTGATTGATTGATTGATTGATTGATTGATTGATTGATTGAACTGTACGTGGTTTGTTGAAGAGTTGGAAATGTAAACGCACTATATATCTCAGCTCCATTTGAAAGAACACTAATATAGTTCAACCGAAAGCTATGGAAGAAATAGTTAATTATATAAAACAGTTGAATTAATAAACGCGGGAAAAGCCGCGGGTACATGCTAGTACTGTATAAGAGAACATGCCTCGACTGACTGACTGACTGACTGACTGACTGACACATTCATCATCACCGAGCCAAAACTACTGGACATCAAGAAATGAAATTTTGAGGATACATTTATATTACAACGTAGGTGATAGCTAAGGGAGGATTTTTGGATATTCCGTCGCTAAGGGGGGTGAAATGGGGGGATGAATATTTAAAATGAGTGTATCTATATCTCAAAACTTTAAAAAATTACAGATGTAAAAATTGGTATTTAGAATCTACTTTAAAAATAAAGAAACACGTATTTTTGGCTTCGGAAAATCCCACTAGGTGGGGGTGAAAAAGGGGTTGAATGCCTTTAATGAGGATACTTATATCTCAGAAACCGAAGATATTACGGATCTGAAAATTGGTATTTGGAATCTCTTTTAAAAATCAATTAACACCTATCTTTTTTTGGAAAATCCAATTCATGTGGTTTAAGCAGGAGTGACAAATACGGTGAATTTTTAGAAAGGCTATATCTAAAGTATATCTCAGAAACGTAAAATGTTACAGACGTTAAAATTGGTATTTGTAATCGCCTGTAAAAGTAATGAAATATAGGTGATTAGTTTTCGGAAACTCCACTTAAGGGGAACCAGAAAGAGGGTGAAATTTTAAAATGAGCATTTCTACAGTATATCTCAAAAACTTAACATGTTACAGAAGTGAATAATTGCATTCTAATCTCTATTTAAAAATAAAGAAACTTGTACTTTTTTATTTTCGGTAAAACCGCTTGGTGGGGGTAAAAATGACTGAAAATGGGGTTGAATTATTTTTATGAGGATACTGATATCTAAAAAACTGAAGATGTTACAGACGTGAAACTTGGTATTTGGAATCTCCATTAAAAATAAAGAAATGCGTACATTTTCTTCGGAAATCCACTCAAGGGGGGATTGACGAATGGAGTTGAATTATTTAACATCATCATCATCATCATATTCTAAAGGCTAAGCCTTGTCGCTGCGGCCACAGTTGTCTATGTTGAGCCAGTCTTTTCAACTCAGCGTAGGTCTTGCACTTCGTCCTCAGAAGCAGGTTCTTGAAGTACGACACTCTGGCTCGTCCTCTTCCTCTTTTTCCAGCAATTTTTCCTTCAATGATATTACAAAGGAACTCCTCATGCCGCAGAATGTGACCAATAAATTTTATTTTCCGTTTTTAAATTTCAGTTATCAGATTCCGTTCTTCTCTTATATCTCCAAGGACTTCGGTATTGCTCTCCATTTCAGTCCAACTTATCCTCTGCATTCTTCTCCAGATCCACATTTCAACTGCCTCTAGTTTTTTCTTTTCTTGCATTCCTAATGTCCAGCTTTCGCAACCATACAGAAGCACGCTCCATACAAAGGTTTTTGCAAAGGCCTCCCGAGTTTGAATATCTATATGTTTGTTGGGCAACAGATGCTTTTTATCTTGGAATGCTCTCTGTGCCATGGCTATCCTCTTCGTGACTTCTGATATACTCCGATTGTCACTCGTGATCAGGGTCCTAGGTAGCAAAACTGTTTCACTTGTTCTATTTTATCAGGGCCAATTTTGAAGTGTGTTATAGGTGTTTTCTTGTCTTTACATATTGTCAATGTTTTTGTTTTCCTTGTATTAACTTTTTAGGTTCCATTTGCCTAAAGTTTCTGTTAATATGTTGATCATTCTCTGCATACTTTTACCTGTTTCTGCTAGTATGGCAATATCAACAGCAAATCTTATAGAGTGTAATTGTTTGCCATTAATTTTGATCCCCGTTGTTTTCCCTTTCATGACTGCGATGGCTTCTTCGATGAACATATTGAAGAGATAAGGAGACTGTGGGCATCCTTGCCTAACTCCTCTTCTTATTTTGGCATTTTTCTTTGTCCTACTGATTTCTAAATCAGTGTTCTGCATTCTGTATAAATTTAGTATGAGGCGTCTATCCTTCCAATCAGTTCCTGCTTTTTTCATGGTAGGGAAAAGTTGTTCCCAGTCTACTCGATCAAAAGCTTTCTCTAAGTGGACAAAGGTCACGTATACTTTCCTATTCTTCTCAATTCTTCTCTCCAGAATTAAACGTAATGCAAGAATTGCTTCCCTAGTACCCCTCCCTGATCGAAATCCAAACTGGTCATTATCGATGTAGTGTTCTAACTTCCCTTTAATTCTATTCTTGATGATGTTGAGCAGTATTTTTGAAGCATGAGACAGGAGGGTGACAGTTCGATAATCTGAACAGTCCGTGGCATTCCTATTTTGTGGTACTGCAACAGTTCTGGTTTTACTAAAGTCAGGTGGAACTATGCCATTCTCATGGCAATCTGACACCAGCCGAAGAAGGTATCGTTTAATATCGTAACCCAAGTGTTTCATAAGTTCTGCTGGAATGTTATCTGGACCGGGAGCTTTCTTTTCCTGGAGACTGTGTAGTGCTGCATTAAACTCTGAATATGTGATTGAGGGACCCTTTCTGCATTCGTCTATCTCGTGTTCTTTTTCAATGTAGCTGGTTGTATTATTTACATCGTTTCCTTGGTACACGTCTTCAATGTATTCTTTCCCACGTTCACAGATTTCTTCGGTGTTGAACAGGAGGTTTCCTATTTTATCTCTGAGCATGGAACTTGTGCTGTAGGGTTCTGATACTGAAATATGCCTTTTCCTCTGATCATGTCCTCTCGCTTGTTTCCTTCATCCAGTTCTCCTTTGCTTCGCGACACTTCGTTGTGATCTGATTTCTAAATTCTTTGTACTGTTCTTTATTCCCCACTCTCCTCTCCTTATTACTTTCGCGAATAAGGTTTATGATTTCCTCAGTCATCCATGGCTTCCTCGGCTGTAACTGTCTCCTTCCCAGCACTTCCTCAGCAGCTTCAGTTATACCATTCCTGAATTCCTCCCATTTTGCACTGTCATGAAAAGTCTCTATCAGATTAGTTTTTATTTTGTATGCCTTTTGTATGCCAGTGTTCTTTAAACTTTGTGTTTTCCATTTGTGCTGGGCCATTTTCATATTCTTCTTTAGCTTAATGTCACACTTGGCTAATACAAGATTGTGGTCGCTGTCCACATCAGGTCCTGGATAGCTGTGGCTGGATTTAATCTGGTTTCGATATCGCTGTCTGACTAATATATAATGAATCTGATATCGTGCATTATCTCCAGGTGCTTTCCATGTGTATCTTCTTCGGACAGGTACTTCGAAGAATGTGTTTGTTATAACCGTGTCATGCTGTTCACAAAATTCCAAAAGTCTCTAACCTCTTTTGTTCTTGTTCCCTAGTCCGAATTTACCAGCATATTTCAAGTTGCTGTGTGAACCAATTGGTGATACAAAGCTAGAACAGGTTGATAATTTCAAGTGTTTAGGTTGTATGTTCTCCCAGGATGGTAATATAGAAAGTGAGATTGAATCAAGGTGTAGTAAAGCTAACGCAGTGAGCTCGCAGTTGCGATCAGCAGTATTCTGTAAGAAGGAAGTCAGCTCTCAGACGAAACTATCTTTACATCGGTCTGTTTTCAGACCAACTTTGCTTTACGGGAGCGAAAGCTGGGTGGACTCAGGATATCTTATTCATAAGTTAGAAGTAACAGACATGAAAGTAGCAAGAATGATTGCTGGTACAAACAGGTGGGAACAATGGCAGGAGGGTACTCGGAATGAGGAGATAAAGGCTAATTTAGGAATGAACTCGATGGATGAAGCTGTATGTATTAACCGACTTCGGTGGTGGGGTCATGTGAGGCGAATGGAGGAGGATAGGTTACCTAGGAGAATAATGGAGTCTGCTATGGAGGGTAAGAGAAGTAGAGGTAGACCAAGACGACGATGGTTAGACTCGGTTTCTAACGATTTAAAGATAAGAGGTATAGAACTAAATGAGGCCACAACACTAGTTGCAAATCGAGAATTGTGGCGACGTTTAGTAAATTCACAGAAGCTTGTAGACTGAACGCTGAAAGGCATAACAGTCTATAATGTATGTATGTATGTATGTATGTATGTATGTATGTATGTATGTATGTATGTATGTATGTATGTATGTATGTATGTATGTATGTGAACCAACAGAGGCATTGAAATTGCCCATTATGACCACATAATATTTATTTCCTATGAGTTCCAACAAGCTTTCAATTTGCTCGTAGACTACCTCTTCATCGGAACTGTTTGAAGTTGGGCAGTATACCTGAACGATCACTAAAGGTGGGCCGGCGTAAGGTTGCACATGACAGCTGCGCACAATATTGGTCACACTGCAATGGCGCACGAAGCGATGTTGCCGCTGCAACAACAGCTGATTGCACGACACATGGGTTTTTAAAAACATGGGAGAAATGTTTTTAATGTCATCGCGATGATACACAATACAAATGAAATCTGCCGACAAAAATTGAACTTTCAACTCACCGATTATTCATCACACAAAATTATACGAGATAAATATACTACGAAGCTCTTACTATCGCGATGTTAGAAAACACGGAAGAAATCGGCCGACAAGGATCTCACTTCGTATACACCTACACCAATAAATGTTGGAATAATATACACCGGTGCTAACACAAAATGTTTCAAGTAAATTCTATAAAATTTACGAAAATTCAGAAACCTTATTTTCATACCTGATTCACAAAGGCAGAGGCTCGATACCCTCCAGTTCACTGCCATCACTACCGTCGCCTTCGTTGTCACTGTCATCATCGTCTAGGCAGATCATCAACTCCTGAGAGTCACTGATGATGCCATGTATTGCCATTGCCGAATTAATGAATGCTGCGACATGGCTAAATTTCTTCCTGCACAAAGCCGCACCCATTCGAGCAGTACTCTCCCGGAACAGTCCTTCCACTTCAGTAACTGTGAAGGACTTGTTATAAGTGCGTACGTAATGTTTTACTTCACCCCATACCGTACCAACTCAATGAGGTTGAAGTGACAGTGGTACGGCGGCAACCTAATAACCTCGTGCCCTTGTTCCTTCGCTACCTCGTCGACTATTTTTTTTTTTTTTTTTTTGCTATTTGCTTTACATCGCACCGATAGGTTTTATAGCGACGATGGGACAGGAAAGGCCTAGGAATGGGAAGGAAGCGACCGTTGCCTTAATTAAGGTACACCCCCAGCATTTGCCTGGAGTGAAAATGGGAAACCACGGAAAAACATCTTCAGGGCTGCCGACAGTGGAATTCGAACCCACTATCTCCCGGATGCGAGCTCTCAGCTGCGCGCCCCTAACCGCACGGCCAACTCGCCCGGTGTTGACTAATTTAGTCATACACATATGCGCTGGGATATTTCTTTACTGCAGCCATTCCACTTACACGGGCGCTTGAAGAAGGGGTCTTGTCCATTATTACGGAGCGGTAACGTGCATTGTCCATAACAATGACAGGAGAGACTTTGAGCTGTAAAAATCGTACTCGTGTCTTCGTATTGCATCAGCCTGGAAAGAATTAATTCCTGTTACAGGAGATAGCTTAATTCGTTTCTTTCCCGGAGTGCTGTGAAACAAGTCCCTACTATCAGCCCCGTTTTTGCTACTGCTATGTACCCCAGTAACGTTTTCCTTCTGTTCTTGGAGGCGAACACCTGTTTGAATGACAGTACGCTTTGAAAGCCCTAATGTTTGAGATATGCGGTCCACAACATGATCTACAGGAACGGACAGACAGCTATACAAGCGTACGAATTTCGTCTCCCTCTCGTAAAACTCACGAGTTCTCCGCACTAATTCTAATGCCTGACTATTAAGGGACACTCCGCGGCTCAAAGGATTATCACTTCGCGCTTCATGTTGTCATTTCCGAGACATCGCACTGCATTCGTTAAAATAAAATTTCACAATTATCTCACAATGAAAACAAAACTTGCATAAACGCGCGAATCACACCTGACCACGTGCTAGCGGCGACAGACAAAACGGCAACACTTCAGTACAGTAGTCAAGCTACTTATAGATGGCACCACAATACTACCTATATTGCCAACAACAATCAACTGAAAATAGTTCGTATTTATTTTGTAGCTCGCTTAAACTTTATAATATCTTTTAAATGCTCATATTTGTGTAGGCAAATAAAAGATTATGAACACTATACGGAATTAAATACGAATTAACATGAATAAAATGCGTAACTGTATCTGACATAAAAAGTAGTGGATTGGTGATTCTGATTGACGGGTGACGTTCTTCGTTTCATTTTTTGTAGTGGTGCCAACATGACTTACAACTGTCAAGTGCAACCTTGTGCCGGCCCACCTATAGATCAACTGGAGTGGCTTTCACTTTGATCATCATCAATCTGTCACTTACATGATACGTGTTGATCACGAGATTGGACCATTTTTTCGCAAGATAATAGCCACTCCATTCATTCCCGACTACTCACTTCCACTGTAAATTATTCTAAATTCGACTGAACATAAGTCCCCGTTTCCTGACCACCTTGTTTCACATATTCCTAAAATATCAAGTGATGTTTCTTGAATTGCGATTTTGATTTCTTCTAGTTTTCCCATTCTTAGCAACGTTTTCACATTTGAAGTCCCTATATTGAATTTATTGCGCACTTTCCTGCAAGGATTTCGTTGGATGACGACCTGAGAGGCCTTGCAGCCATCCCCTCTCCTGCCGGATCTTGGGTCCCGAAGCCCATGATCAGTATTTACAGTTTCGCTCAAGCTTCTATCTATGACTGCAAATCTTGGGATTTTGCCTGTGCAGTGATTTCCCGTTGCCTTCTGCACATCAGGTTAACAGCCGCCCCTAACCTGGAGAACAGACGCTGCCCATAAGTCGCCCACTATGGGTCAGACGCTTGCAGTTATGAATTCCAGTGGCATTTCCTCCACTGAGGGTTCATCGCACTACCAAGAGGACTCCTCCACCCGAAGCCATTGGTCCCCTCAGTTGGCTGGGTTATTTCCCGCCGCCCAACACTCGGCGTTGAGACACTGGCTGTACGACCTACTCAATTACCGTAGCAGGATATACCTGGCCACACAGGGGAATTATTTATATGAAGATATTATTATCTGAAAAACGAAAGATGTTGCAGATGTAAAAATTGGTATTTGGATCTGCTTTAAAAGAAAAGAAAACCACTTAGGTGGGACTGAAAATGGGGTTGAAGTCCTTTCATTAGGATACTGATATCTCAAAAACCGAAGATGTTACAGACGTGAAAATTAGTACTTGGAAGGAATCTCCTTTAAAAGTAAAGACATACTTATTTTTATGTTTTCGAAAATCCACTCTAGTGCCGGGGGGGGGGGGGGAATTGAAAAATTAGTTGAATTATTTGTATGAAGATAAGAAAAGAAACACCTTATTCCTTTTATTTCGAAAAATCCAATTAAGGGGGTGAAAGAATTGAAAAACTAATTGAATTAATTGTATGACGATACTTACATTTAATAAAAACTAAAACTGTACCATATGTGGAAATTGGTATTCGGATCCCCGAGTCAGATCGCGAATTTTGTTGGATTTTATATAAAATGTTAAGCATTTAATTATCATTTAGAGTATAATACCGTAGCGAAGCTAATTAATAATTAAGGTCCTTGTGTTATATTTGAAGACGAAACATGAGAATGAATGATAATGAATTTGAGACGAGGAAGGTCTCTGGCTTCGTCAGGGTTGGAAGCAGTCAGAGAATTTGCGGTCATACTACTCTTTTTGTAATCTTCCTTTATGTCGTGCATCGTGGTGTTTATCCTGTACGCTTTTAAGCTTTGAAGGTAGTGTGAGTTAATCTACAGGTGCGATTGTGACTTGCAAACGCTTGTGATCCTCGCAATTTCTTTAATTGTATTTAATAATAATAATAATAATAATAATAATAATAATAATAATAATAATAATAATAATAATAATAATAATAATAATAATAAAATGATTGCTGCCGTGCTCTTGAGCTGAAAACTGGTGAGTTGTACTGAAAACTTAATCGTCTTTCCTTTTTTTAAATTGTTCATAGTTAATTAAATAGTTAGAGTGTTTAATTATTCCTGCTTTTGAAAATGAATTCTGTGGACGCTCTTTTCAAGAGCAGACGTATTTCTTTTGACAGTATATTAGAACTGAAAAGTCCAGGACCTCTGAAACCCGTTTTAAATATTACACAGGTTCAGAGTACTTGCAAAAGTAAAACGCAAAACTAAAAAGCATGCAGACTGGTTGTGCGAATTTGAAATATGAACTGCGTTCTTTTGCTACAAGGGTTTGGCTATGAATTCTCGTGATCTTGCCTGGACATTAACTGGTGTTACGGACCTAAAAACTTTTGAACGAGTTGAAAAACAAGGCATCTAAACAATAGTATTCAGTTCTCCGTGCTTGGTAAGGTGCCAGTTAGATGGTGCGTATAGTTGAAAAATTAAACAGTTCAATGAGGACGTATCGAAAAACCGTTACATACTCAGGAAACTGACTGACTGCATCAATTTTTGTGGAAAATCTGAGATTGCACTGCGAGGACACAATGAATGAAATTCATCGGATTATCCTGGAATTTTTCGTGGGGTTGGGTAATTTAACCCTCTCCATTCCAAATTTATTTGACACACGGAAAAGAAAATTCTTGAAAATCCTCTTCAGATAGTTCTGAATACAGTTTCTGTGTAAAAATTCATACCATTTAAGGAAAAAAGGAAATAGGACAGTGATTCCAAATGGAATGTGAAAGAGTTAGGCACTTAGGAAATACACAGAAAGCATTAAAGTTAATGATTCCAGTTGGAAGAGGATCTGCGGATGAAGGGTTAGTTGTCGAGTTAGGGGCTCGTTCGAGAATGCTAACAGTCGTGTTTTTGTGGAACTATCTTAAACTATACAGAAAGAGCTTTTAGACTCAATCTGTTCTGCACGCTTTCAGTTGATATGCGACGAGATTTCTCTAACAATAACCATTTCAGTCAGCATTTCTAGAAACGAAAACATCTCTCATGCATACTGCCCTAAAACTCCATCTAGTTGTGGAAAATATTTTGGGAATCCTTTCTAAACGATCCCATCTAATGTAATATGGCTGTCCGTTCCGAAGATTTGGACCAAAACGTGGAAACGTCTTCTAAATTGTTATTTTAAAAATGTTTCACTTGCTTGTTGGGTTGCACAGCGTTCGATGGGCGTGACTATGAACACTTATCACATTCGAACAATCATAGCTCTGAGCTATTACGTTGACTAATTCCGTATACCGGTATGCGTAATTTTCACATCAGATCTTCAGTGATGGTATCATTTAAATGTAATCGACCTTGTATATCCAAATGGCAAAAACAGCTGGTAAGGGCGGCCTTAATATCTCAGTTTGCTCTTATCTTTTCTGCAAAGTTGTCAAGAAATAGGTGTGTGTGTGTAAAAGTATTGTGACCGCCCCCCTCCCGACATAACACTCCGCTGGCCGCCACTGTCAAACAGACTTCATTATGATTAGGCAGAGATTTAGAAACCAGGGGTTGGATTGCAAAACGTGGACTCTGACCACAACCTGTTTTTCATGAAATGCCATCTGAAGTTGAAGAAATTGAAGAAAGGAAGGAATGCAAGGAGATGGGATCTAGACAATTTGAAAGAAAATATTGTGAAGGATTGTTTCAAGGAATATTTAACACAGGGACTAAATGAAAAGACTGAAGGAAACACAGTAAAGGAAGAATACACAGTATGAAGAATGAGATCAGTAAGGCTGCTGAACAAAAGTTAGGAAAAAAAGGAAAGATCACCTAAGAAACAATGGATAACTCAAGAGATACTAGACCTGATTGACGAGCGGCGAAAGTACAAGAATGCAAAAAATGAGGAGGACAGGAAAGATTACAGGCGAATAAAGAATGAAATAGATAGAAGGTGCGGGACAGCTAACGAAGAATGGCTGAAAGATATGTGCAACGATGTTGAAGGTTGTATGGCACTAGGAAAGGTCGATGATGCATACAGGAAAATCAAGGAAATATTTGAAGAAATTAAAAGAAGGTGTATGAATATTAAAAGCTCAGATGGATAACCACTTCTAGAAAAGAAGACAAATCAGAAAGGTGGCAGGAACATATCCAACAGTTGTATCAAGGTAAAGAAGTAGATGGCAGTGTTTTGGATAAAGAAGTGTCTGGCGATGCTGATGACATGGGAGACCCAATTTTGAGATCAGAATTCGACAGACCTTTGAGAAATCTACGTAGGAACAAGGCACCGGGTATTGATGACATAACCTCAGAATTACTGGCTGCCTTAGGAGAAACCAGCATAGAGAGGTTATTCTGTTTTGTGTTTAAGATGTAATAATAATAATAATAATGCTATTTGATTTACGTCCCACTAACTACTTTTACTGTATTCGGAGACGCCGAGGTGCCGGAATTTAGTCCCGCAGGAGTTCTTTTACGTGCCAGTAAATCTACCGACACGGGGCTGTCGTATATGAGCACCTTCAAATACCACCGGACTGAGCCAGGATCGAACCTGCCAAGTTGGGGTTAGAAGGCCAGCGCCTTAACCGTCTGAGCCACTCAGCCCGGCTGTGTAAGATGTATGATACAGGAGAAGTGCCATTCGATTTTCAGCAGAATGTCCTTATACCTATTCTCGAGAAGGCCAGTGCTGACAAGTGTGAAAAATACCACACCATTAGTTTAGTATCTCGCGCCTAAAAATGTTAACACGTTTTATTTACAGAAGAATGGAAAGACAAGTTGAAACTGAGTTGGGAGAAGATCAATTTGGCATTAGAAGAAACGTGGGAACACGTGAAGAAAACCCGACTTTACGTCTGATCTCAGAGGACCGAATTAAGGAAGACAAACCCACGTACATGGCTTTCGTAGATCTAGAAAAGGCATTCGATAATGTTGATTGGACCAAGCTGTTTGAGATTCTGAACGTGAGCAGTATAATTGGATGGTTCGGCCGCCACCACCCCCACCGGCTCCCAGAGGCCACCTCCACCACCACCACCACAGCCAGAGGCCTCCCAGATGCCTCCTCCACCACCACCACCACAGCCAGAGGCCTCCCAGATGCCTCCTCCACCACCACCACCACCACCACCACAGCCAGAGGCCTCCCAAAGGTCTCCTCCACCACCCGCGAGATATTTGAATTGTCAACAAAGCCACGTGCTTTTTGACAGCTGTCATCGACAACAACGCATCGCTAACCTCAGTACTGCCATCTTGACGGGCCTAAACCTCAGTAGTACCAACTTAACCTAACTAGCGCGTGGTAAACAAAGCCACGTGCTTTTTGACAGCTGTCATCCGCCATCTTTAAACCACAGAGCACTGTGCTGCCCTCTTTATCGCAGTAGCTGCAAATTCGTCACCTGTCATCCACAGTGCTGCCATCTTGGCGGGCCTAAACCTTAGTGCTACCAACTTAACCTCACTAGCGGGAGATAAACAAATCCACGTGCTTTTTGACAGCTGTCATCCGCCATCTTTAAACTACAGAGCACCGTGCTGCCCTCTTTATTGCAGTAGCTGCAAATTCGTCACCTGTCATCCGCAGTGCTGCCATCTTGGCGGGTCTAAACCTTAGTGCTACCAACTTAACCTCACTAGCGCGAGATTAGAATCGGTAAACAAATCCACGTGCTTTTCTGACAGCTGTCATCCGCCACCTTTAATTAACAGAACACCATGCTGCCCTCTATATCTTTGAAATGTGGTGGCGGATAATTTGAAAAATGCTTTTTGATAGCAGCCATCTTTAATCAAGAGAGCACCGTGCTGCCCTCTATGAGGTGGCGGCAATTTGAAAAATTCTACATGCTCTTGTTTGGAAACAAACTCACGCGCTTTTTTGACAGCCGTCATCCGCCATCTTTAATCAACAGAGCACAGTGCTGCCCTCTTTAGTTTGAAATGTGGTGGTGGAAAATTCCACGTGCTCTTGTTTGGAAACAAAGCCATGTGCTTTTTTGACAGCTGACATCCGCCATCTTTAATCTATAGAGCACAGTGCTGCCCTCTTTAGCTACTTACCTTTGAAATGTGGTACGTCACAGCTGTCATCCGCAGTGCTGCCATCTTAACGGGCCTAAACCTCAGTGCTACCAACTTAACCTTACTAGCGCGAGATAAACAAATCCACGTGCTTTTTTGACAGCTGTCATCCATCATCTTTAATCTATAGAGAACAGTGCTGCCCTCTTTAGCTACTTACCTTTGAAATGTGGTGGCGGATAATTTGAAAAATGCTTTTTTTGACAGCTGTCATCCGCCATCATTAATCTATAGAGTGCCGTGCTGCCCTCATGCGGGTAATTTCGTCAGCTGTCATCCGCCGTCTTTAATGAACAGAGCACCGTGCTGCCCTCATGCGGGACAATTTCGCTAGCTGTCATCCGCCATCTTTAATCGACAGAGCACCGTGCTGCCCTCATGCGGGGCAATTTCGTTAGCTGTCATCCGCCATCTTTAATCGACAGAGCACCGTGCTGCCCTCATGCGGGGCAATTTCGTTAGCTGTCATCCGCCATCTTTTAATGAACAGAGCACCATGCTGCCCTCATGCGGGGCAATTTCGTTAGCTGTCATCCGCCATCTTTTAATGAACAGAGCACCGTGCTGCCCTCATGCGGGGCAATTTCGTTAGCTGTCATCCGCCATCTTTTAATGAACAGAGCACCGTGCTGCCATCTTCGTGTTGGCATCTTTATTCTTTGACATGCGGTGGCGGCAAGTTCTACATCCACAATCTGAGAGCACCGTGACGTACTCTTCGTTGTGGCGGACAATTTAAAAAAAGAACATGTCAAGGAATACCTTTGTTCTAAAAGAAAACAAGACTACGGTCCTGAACGGCTTGCGTAAGATAGCGATTGTTATGACCTCCTTTTCCCTGCTCTGTTAAGGCATAGCTTTATCGAACATACAACGCGATCTTACACATAAGACAGCATGCATATCACGTACCTGCAAGTTTAGGCTTGAACACATAATACTGCTTATAGTTCGACGTTGTTGAACACTGCATTGCATGACTAGAATCGAGCACTGTTTAGAATATCAAGCTACATCTCTATCGAACATGCATTGCAAAAGCAAGAGTATTGCAAGTTTAGACTTGAACACATACTACCGTTTATAGTTCGATGTTGTTGAACACTGCATTGCAATCAAACACTGTTTAGAAAAAAATTCTCTTCTCAACATGAGCTAGATAATAACATACTTACGAATCTGCTCATCACCTTCTTTCTTGCTTTTCTTCTATGAGTAATAAACAAAAACTCTATCTTGCAAATAAGGAGCGGGAAGAAGGTAATACCTAATCTAAAATAAAAGAATATGCCAATTCTACATTATTTATTTACATCTTGTATGTACAAGTTTTATCTCGAATCATTTTACCGTAGTGATGTTTGCGTACTTCTCGTCGCAATTCTTGTATGTACAAGTTTAAACTTGCCTTACTACGCTCTCAGCGTACCTCTCCCTACAATATGTACAGTGAATTGTGATGTAAGACAGCTTAACGTTGTACACACCTCTAGCATAATGTTTACACACACATCTGCTTTATGTAAAGTAGTACCGATCAATACTACTATGCCCCCAGGCTAGAGTGTTGGTAGAATTTGGAATGACAAACCCTTTGCAATCATCGCTATTAAGGGCTACCTTACTAATTAAATGAGTGTACAACTGGTGCTTCTTGCTTCTAATGACAGACATTTGCTTATGCAAAACAGGTGGATTACTTTTAATGCAATTGTTATAGTTTTCAAAACTTAGCTGATTCTGGACGACATTCTTTTTAACCCCCTTCAATCTCTTTATTTGTAATTCATTTAAGAGTTTTATGCAACATGACTTGGATTTAGTACCTACAAATGAATCGATAATATTCCCAGCACATTCATCTTTCATTTTACCTAGAACCTTTTTGTTCACTAGCGGCAGATGATATTGATTATTTGCAGGATAGTTACTTGTATCAAACCTACCCAAGTCTGGCTTTATATCATTGTAATAGTCATCAGTTTTGATTTGATAAATAAACGAATCGGTATCTGTGTAGAGCAATTGCGCATTCTTCATCATATAATCGTAATGGAATTCATACATGAGTGTTTTAGCCAATTCAAGTACTGCGAAGCCGACGTAGGTAGGTTTGTCATACTTAACCTTAACACGATTCATCTGTATAATAACTAAATTCTCATGTATGATGGTGCAGCTGTGGAAATTTGGTTTACTTATTAAATAGTTAGCACCATACCTTTTCTTAATATTTTCCCAGTTTGTAATCAATTTTACATCAACGCGTTTGTCAACATTTTCCATAGTCTTACCAAACACACTATTATTCATGAGCTTGTAGAAATCTTTTTCAAACTCGTTAACCGCAATCGTTCTTAAATTATTGTTCAGATCGATATATGGCTTTAGCCACGGTGACCGATTAAATTCTAGTACGCGATGAATTTTGGATAACTTCAAACCATGCTGCAAACACTGTTTTAAATTTCGGTAATGAATGATATACTTAGATTTATCACACAAATTAGCAATGAGCATTTTCGTCGTTGATGCGATGTACGGAGGCTTCATATTTTCAGGGCAGAACGGTAAGTCATTATGAGAAGTGTGTAACTCTTTAGGATACTGTAAGTCAACTTCGAGGAAATAGCCTTTATCAGCTTCATCGCCTAGGGCGTGCAGCTGTAAAGCATCAATTTCGCACTGCGTTAGCCAGCGGAAACCACTCACCGGTAGATGCTGACTCATCGCCCACCCATACTGATTATTAGCATCGAGATAAACGATATACTGAGATTCCTGACTAGAATCGAAACCCGGCATGTACTTATTATTTGCCTTGGAATACCGCCCGCTGCACTGACTTAGACCGCCTCGAATAGATGATTTTATAAAGTGCACCATATCAATATCAGTTAGCAGTTCCAATTTCACCAGCGTGTATTTTAACATGGCATCCCAACTTAACCCAGGCGCAGTAAAATACTGACATGGGTCAAGGCTGTAGGTTTTCTTACAAACACAGCGAAAATTTTAACAAACATCAGCTAACAAAAGTACATCCGTCTTTAAATATAAGTCGGGGTATTCACCTAGCGTTTGAATGTGGAACTGCTCCCAGATATGTTGTGCATGTAAATAGTCATCATCACTAATATCTGCTCAATTCAGCGAGCTGTAAAAGGATTGTTTCGATGGTAAAGCACGTTCTTCGAGGCGTTCTAAGCAGTCAAGATATTCATAACAAAAAACGCCCTTACGCCGAAGTAAATTAATGTGCGCTTCTTCAGGAAAAACGCGTCGAATTTCCGTAAATTGTTCTGGCTGTAAATGACTAGAAAGTTTATCGAGGCTACTCGCCATAAAGCGAAACGAGTCAAGGAATCTCAGTTTTATAGAATGCTCCGCATCTACTTTTACAGACTTTGCAAACGCAATGTACCGCTCTTTATTCTGAGGGATTATATGTACTTTTTCGTCTGAAGCTCCAAATTATGAAATGATGAAATGAGAGTCGTAACCAGATAAGTTATGAAAAATTACAGGGATAAATTTAGGAACTCTGTACTTAAGATTACAGCTATAATGAGCGGCACATCTGTAGAAACCAGTTAAATGATCATGATCAAAACTTTAGGGTCATTTTCGGAAAATTCCCCATCACAAATGCTACACTTTGTAGCACGTTCATGATCATTTAACTGAATTTCGGTGAGTGGCTTCATAGGAATATTACTATTTAGAATACGACCAAGACGAACTGCATCACTTTCAAGTCTTTCTAAAAATACTTTAGCAGCATCATGCCCTCGATACAGCTCCAACTTGTTAAGCGTACTATCATAACTACACTTGATGTAATACGCGAAGCTATACGGGACATGCATGTGCGTAGTATTAGTGAAAGAGTTGTCAGGATAAGGTGAGCATGTGTTGCATGGCGTGAGGATGGCTTCAGAGTCTGCATAAATCACGAACGGTACCCACATCTGCTTGTGAAAATTTGTAAATTTTAAAACATTATTGCATGTAGTAGGTATCTCTGTACGTACATGATTGCAGTCATTCTTGGAATGGTTCTTTAACTGATCTCCAGTTCTAAAATACTGCAAGCATCCATCACATAGCCACTTTTTGTTACACCTGTTTGACAACTGACTACCAACAAGTCTACTCAGATTTTTAATCCAGCAAAAGTGACTATTCTCACTGTTTTCAATATAGAGTAAGTTAACATGGGTACTCTTCTTATGACATGTATAATACAGAGGGCCTACTACAGACTTTTTCTCTACACCATACACATTAATGCTAATGTTATTTAGTTCCTCAAAGCGCTTAATATCCTTTATCTGCACAGGAAATTCTATGCTATCAAAATTTAGCTGCGTTGAATAGTGTGGATACGATGATGTTCTATTCGCTACAATCGATTTAGCAGGATTTAAAGCCGACATCACCGCCCAAGCAAAACATGCTTCGTCATTGTTTTGGATGTTTACAACAGCTTCTTTTCGCTGAATCCATGTCGGCAGCTCGATGTGCGAAGATCCTCGCATAGGACTGTACTTATTGATGTTAACTTCTAGATACATTATTTCAACTAAAGCCCACCCTGATTCCTTTTCCTGAAATTCCTCGCTCTTACTTGAAATAATGTTAGATACATCCCTAAGTACATCACCAAACTTAGTCGACTCACTTATGACAAAATTCTTCGTATTAAATGATTTAATGTCCGTTATTTCGGATTCATCCGTGCTTTTAATGTACAAGGCGAAAAGTTCAAAATTAACTTTAAATAAATTATGATTGGACAAAGATTTAGCAAGAAGCTGTTGTACATCCGGTTGAACACAATTTAAAAAGTTTGAAGTGCTCTGAAACTTTTGACTAGTGCGAATTCTGTAACTAGAAATCCTACTTTTAAATGCTGTAGTAATTTCCTCGATGTTTGCGTTACTACCACTTCTACACGCATTATTTTTATGCGCATTACTCCGTAAGTGTCCCTGAACATGTGAAGATGGTACATCAGTGTTACAGTGCTCGCAGTGAATAGTTTGAAGTTCATTTTTCCTAGGTTTTTTACTACTAGTACTTTCTACAGCTACATCAGTAGCTGCACGCTTTTTCCCTACTACTACCTGAGGGCAAGTAGATATTTGATGTACCTCTGCTAAGTGAGCCTGATATTGCTCTACATCAGCGAAGTACAGCCCGCAAACATCACATAAAGCGGATGTTATGCTAGGGTGTTTTACTTTTTTATGCCGCGTAAGGGCATCTACCCTCGTAAACGTCGTCTCACACTGCTCGCAGGTGAACGTAGTAGACGCTTCTCCATGTTTCATTTTTAAATGTCGTGTAAGAGCATCTCGTCCTTAAACGTTACATTGCATTCCTCACAGCAGGGGAACATCTAAAAAGAGAACAACCAATAGAGATTAGGTGAATGTTACGATGTTCGGAAGAAACCAAGTTTCAACGTATAGAGGCCGGACATGGCTGTGAGTTTGAAATTATAAGATTAACCTCGTCTATAGCATGGGGATTGAAGAGAACGACTATTTATCAATAGACTAAAGTTACGATGTTCGGAAGAAATCAAGTTTCAACGTATAGAGGTCGGACATTGCTGTGAGTTTGAAATTATAAGATTAACCTCGCCTATAGCATGATGATTGAAGAGAACAACTATTTATGATTAGCTTAAAGTTAAGATGTTCGGAAGAAACCAAGATTCAACGTATAGAGGACGGACATTGCTGTGAGTTTGAAATTATAAGATTAACCTCTTCTATGACATGCAGATTAAAGAAAATAACTATTTATCAATAGACTAAAGTTACGATGTTTTAGAAGAAACCAAGTTTCAGCCTGTTGAGATCAGACATAGCTATGTGTGTGTTTAAAATTATAAAATTAACCTCATCTATAGCATGAGGATTGAAGAGAACGACTATTTATCAATAGACTAAAGTTACGATGTTTTAGAAGAAACCAAGTTTCAGCCTGTTGAGGGCAGACATAGCTATGTGTGTGTTTGAAATTATAAAATTAACCTCGTCTATAGCATGAGGATTGAAGAGAACGACTATTTATCAATAGACTAAAGTTACGATGTTTTAGAAGAAACCAAGTTTTAGCCTGTTGAGGTCAGACATAGCTATGTGTGTGTGTTTGAAATTATAAAATTAACCTCGTCTATAGTATGAGGATTGAAGAGAACGACTATTTATCAATAGACTAAAGTTACGATGTTCGGAAGAAACCAAATTTCAACGTATAGAGGGCGGACATTGCTGTGTGTTTGAAATTATAAGATTAACCTCGTCTATAGCATGAGGATTGAAGAGAAGAACTATTTATGATTAGCTTAAAGTTAAGATGTTCGGAAGAAACCAAGTTTCAACGTATAGAGGTCAGACATTGCTGTGAGTTTGAAATTATAAAATTAACCTCGTCTATAGCATGAGGATTGAAGAGAACGACTATTTATCAATAGACTAAAGTTACGATGTTTTAGAAGAAACCAAGTTTCAGCCTGTTGAGGTCAGACATAGCTATGTGTGTTTGAAATTATAAAATTAACCTCGTCTATAGTATGAGGATTGAAGAGAACGGCTATTTATTAATAGACTAAAGTTACGATGTTTTAGAAGAAACCAGGTTTCAGCCTGTTGAGGTCAGACATAGCTATGTGTGTTTGAAATTATAAGATTAACCTCGTCTATAGCATGAGGATTGAAGAGAACAACTATTTATGATTAGCTTAAAGTTACGATGTTCGGAAGAAACCAAGTTTCAACGTATAGAGGTCAGACATACCTTAAAATCTTCGCACTGCAAACTGTTACTCGGATGAATAAAATGTGTGCGTTCAAGCCTGAAACTCGAATGATAATATTCTGGTCGCACCTAAAAAGAAAAGAACAAACATATATGAATGTAGTGTAGGGTACATCAGCTAGCCTAGCTATCTTTACAACTCAAAGTTCGAAAACATACCTTAAAAATGCACGTGTTGCAGACTGTTACCCGGATGAATAAAATGCGTGCTTTCAAGCTTGAAACTCGAATGATAATATTCTTGTCGCACCTAAAAAAGAACAAACATATATGAATGTAGTGTAGGGTACATCAGCTAGCCTAGCTATCTTTACAACTCAAAGTTCGAAAACATACCTTAAAAATGCACGTGCTGCAGACTGTTACTCGGATGAATAAAATGCGTACATTCAAGCCTGTAACTCGAATGATAATATTCTGGTCGTACCTAAAAGAAAAGAACAAACATATATGAATGTAGTGTAGGGTACATCAGCTAGCCTAGCTATCTTTACAACTCAAAGTTCGAAAACATACCTTAAAAATGCACGTGTTGCAGACTGTTACCCGGATGAATAAAATGTGTGCTTTCAAGCTTGAAACTCGAATGATAATATTCTTGTCGCACCTAAAAAAGAACAAACATATATGAATGTAGTGTAGGGTACATCAGCTAGCCTAGCTATCTTTACAACTCAAAGTTCGAAAACATACCTTAAAAATGCACGTGCTGCAGACTGTTACTCGGATGAATAAAATGCGTACATTCAAGCCTGTAACTCGAATGATAATATTCTGGTCGTACCTAAAAGAAAAGAACAAACATATATGAATGTAGTGTAGGGTACATCAGCTAACCTAGCTATCTTTACAACTCAAAGTTCGAAAACATACCTTAAAAATGCACGTGCTGCAGACTGTTACTCGGATGAATAAAATGCGTACTTTCAAGCCTGAAACTCGAATGATAATATTCTGGTCGTACCTAAAAAAGAACAAACATATATGAATGTAGTGTAGGGTACATCAGCTAACCTAGCTATCTTTACAACTCAAAGTTCGAAAACATACCTTAAAAATGCACGTGCTGCAGACTGTTACTCGGATGAATAAAATGCGTACTTTCAAGCCTGTAACTCGAATGATAATATTCTAGTTGTACCTAAAAAGAAAAGAACAAATATGAATGTAGATGTTTATTACCTAGCGTAGAAATTGCTTTGCAAACAGTAACTAACAGTTCTAGCTTACCTTAAGCTAAAGGTTGAATAATAATATTCACAGCAGACAGTACTTAGACGGGAGATGTGTACGTAATAAACGCATACAGAGAACGGTGAGCGCTTCACGCAGACTGAAGCGAGTGAGGGTCTTACGCTGAGTTCTGCAGGCTGACGTATTTAAGCCGGAATCGAACCTGCTGTTGATGCCGAGGTGTTAGAATTTAAGAGTTCTGCAGCGGATCGAGCCTTGGAAAGTTAGCGCGCGATCCTCGACCTCTGGACTTAAACGGGAGGGTACTAAGCTACATCCGCGGTATTCCTTACCTGTAGGCACTTAAAGGTATTGAGCTAAAACCGCATCTAGCAAGATCATGTAATTACACGTTATGACGATCGCGCAGGCCCCCTCGCCTAGCATTTGCTATTTTTACGGCTTCCAACCGTAGGAATTCGAACCCGCTGTCTTCCGAAGTAGCGAGAATGTTTGCGGGTACAGGAGTGTTTAGGGTGATTCATTTGTCGGATGGAGGTTATAAGCCTTGTGCAGGCTTCTTCGGTAGGAGTAGGCTATGTGCCGGTACTAGGATATCTAGTTATAAAACCCGCTACAACAAATTTATCGCGTATACTGCGATTAAAAATCCTAGTTAGGAAGGGTAACCGGTTGTAAAACTATGGTGTATGATCTAAGAGGCGGGGTGTGCAAAAAAGCTAGCATTAAGTAAGGGCTGTTGATGGGGATGTTAAACCTTATGCAGACTCCTTCGAAAATGA
Organism: Anabrus simplex; assembly: GCF_040414725.1. Classification (NCBI taxonomy): domain Eukaryota; kingdom Metazoa; phylum Arthropoda; class Insecta; order Orthoptera; family Tettigoniidae; genus Anabrus; species Anabrus simplex. Next base: position 2,331,425 of record NC_090271.1, read on the forward strand.
TTGCAGGTACAAGAATGTTGAGGGTGATTCATTTGTCGGATGGAGGTGATAAGCCTTGTGCAGGCTTCTTCGGTAGGAGTAGGCTATGTGCCGGTACTAGGATATCTAGTTATAAAACCCGCTACAACAAATTTATCGCGTATACTGCGATTTAAAATCCTAGTCAGGAAGGGTAAGCGGTCGTAAAACTATGGTGTATGATCTAAGAGGCGGGGTGTGCAAAAAAGCCAGCATTAAGAAAGGGCTGTTCATGGGGACATTAAACCTTTTGCAGACTCCTTCGAAAATGATTGCAGGTACAGGAGTGTTGAGGGTGATTCATTTGTCGGATGGAGGTGATAAGCCTTGTGCAGGCATCTTCGGTAGGAGTAGGCTATGTGCCGGTACCGGGATATCTAGATATAAAACCCGCTACAACAAATTTATCACGTATACTGCGATTTAAAATCTCGCGTCAGGAAGGGTAACCGGTCGTAAAACTATGGTGTATGATCTAAGAGGTGGGGTGTGCAAAAAGCCAGCATTAAGTAAGGGCTGTTGATGGGGACGTTAAACCTTGTGCAGACTCCTTCGAAAATGATTATGAGTATAAGATGTTGAGGGTGATTTATCTGTCGGATGGAGGCGTTAAGCCTTGTGCAGGCTTCTTCGGTAGGAGTAGGCTATGTGCCGGCACCGGGTTTTACCCTCTCCCTACGGTAGTATATTACATTCTTAGGTAGTTTCGAGGGCGTGCAAAAAGCCAGCATTAAGTAAGGGCTGTTGATGGAGGGGTGTTAAACCTTGTACAGGCTCCTTCAACAGGAGTAGCCTATATACCGGCGCCGTGCAGGCTCTTTCGATAGGAGTGGGCTATATGCTGGCACTGTGTTTTAACCTCTCCGTACAATCATAATATTTTATGTTAGGAACTTACACGAGCTAAATTCTACACAGCTAAGAAAACGTTCCGCGAGTTACAAGTGGCTTATCAGCACACAGTGTCTTCGTTCAAGGTTACTACAGCCGGAAGATGAGTGTACAATTTCAGCCAACACATGCATTCCGCACATCGCTCTGAATGACTGCGCCGATACAACTTCAAAGATAGTGTTCTATGCAGTAGAACAAAAAAATGTAAAATGTAACCCATAACCCGTTCCTAAAGCTTAAAACTGTAAATGTTTGGAGCTCCTGTTTTTACAGCTAGATGTGGTTCCTAACGTAGCAGGGCCGGAATTAAAAATATGTTTTACAGCCGAGTGCCTCCTCCTGACGCAAGAGTTTAAATCGCAATAATCTGTTTTACGACCGGTTGCCCTTCCTGACGCGAGATTTTAAGTCACAAGAATCCGTTTTACAACAGGATGTCCTTCTAGGATTTTAAAAAGCAGTATCTAGCCTCTTATATCATACACTATTGTTTTACGGTACGGCCGGTTGCCCTTCCTGACGCGAGATTTTAAATCACAAGAATCTGTTTTACAACTGGATGCCCTCCAAGGATTTTAAATAGCAGTATCTAGCCTCTTACATCATACACTATTGTTTTCGACCGGTTGCCCTTCCTGACGTCAAAGAACTGGGATTAAGAATCTGTTTTACAACTAGATGCTCTTTTTAACACGAGAATCGGGGTTTTACAGCTAGATGCATTACTTAGATTTTAAATCGCAGTATCTAGTGTTACACTTCACAAGAATCTGTTTTACGACTGGTTGCCCTTCCTGACACAAAACTATTAGTATCTAGCCTCTTACATCATACGCTATTGTTTTACGGTCGGTTGCCCTTCCTGACGTCAAAGAACTAGGATTAGGAATCTGTTTTACAACTGGTTGCCCTTTCTAACACGAGAATCGGGTTTTACAGCTAGATGCTCTTCTTGGTGTAGGAACTAAGATTTTAAATCGCTGTATCACGAACTATTGTTTTACGGCCGGTTGCCCTTCCTAACGCTGAAAGACATGGATTTAGCCAGTTACCCTTCCTGATGTAATAAGACTAGGATTTATTTTTAGACTGCATTTTGCTAGAAATAGCTACATGAAATTATTATATAGAAAGAGAATCGCGTTGTATGTTCGATAAAGCTATGCCTTAACAGAGCAGGGAAAAGGAGGTTATAACAATCGCTATCTTACGCAAGCCGTTCAGAACCGTAGTCTTGTTTACTTTTAGAACAAAGGTATTCCTTGAAATGTTCTTTTTTTTAAATTGTCCGCCACAACGAAGAGTACGTCACGGTGCTCTCAGATTGTGGATGTAGAACTTGCCGCCACCGCATGTCAAAGAATAAAGATGCGAACACAAAGATGGCAGCACGGTGCTCTGTTCATTAAAAGATGGCGGATGACAGCTAACGAAATTGCCCCGCATGAGGGCAGCATGGTGCTCTGTTCATTAAAAGATGGCGGATGACAGCTAACGAAATTGCCCCGCATGAGGGCAGCACGGCGCTCTATAGATTAAAGATGGCGGATGACAGTTGTCAAAAAAAGCATTTTTCAAATTATCCGCCACCACATTTCAAAGGTAAGTAGCTAAAGAGGGCAACACTGTGCTCTATAGATTAAAGATGATGGATGACAGCTGTCAAAAAAGAACGTGGATTTGTTTATCTCGCGCTAGTGAGGTTAAGTTGGTAGCACTAAGGTTTAGGTCCGTTAAGATGGCAGCACTGCGGATGGCAGCTGTGACGTACCACATTTCAAAGGTAAGTAGCTAAAGAGGGCAGCACTGTGCTCTATAGATTAAAGATGGCGGATGTCAGCTGTCAAAAAAGCACGTGGCTTTGTTTCCAAACAAGAGCACGTGGAATTTGCCACCACCACATTTCAAACTAAAGAGGGCAGCACTGTGCTCTGTTGATTAAAGATGGCGGATGACGGCTGTCAAAAAGCGCGTGAGTTTGTTTCCAAACAAGAGCATGTAGAATTTTTCAAATTGCCGCCACCACATAGAGGGCAGCACGGTGCTCTCTTGATTAAAGATGGCTGCTATCAAAAAGCATTTTGCAAATAATCCGCCACCACATTTCAAAGATATAGAGGGCAGCATGGTGTTCTGTTGATTAAAGATGGTGGATGACAGCTGTCAGAAAAGCACGTGGATGTGTTTACCGATTCAAATCTCGCGCTAGTGAGGTTAAATTGGTAGCACTAAGGTTTAGACCCGTTAAGATGGCAGCACTGCGGATGACAGGTGACGAATTTGCAGCTACTGCAATAAAGAGGGCAGCACGGTGCTCTGTAGTTTAAAGATGGCGGATGACAGCTGTCAAAAAGCATGTGGATTTGTTTATCTCGCGCTAGTGAGGTTAAGTTGGTAGCACTAAGGTTTAGGCCCGCCAAGATGGCAGCACTGCGGATGACAGGTGACGAATTTGCAGCTACTGCGATAAAGAGGGCAGCACAGTGCTCTGTGGTTTAAAGATGGCGGATGACAGCTGTCAAAAAAGCACTTGGCTGTTAAAAAGCACGTGGCTTTGTTTACCACGCGCTAGTTAGGTTAAGTTGGTACTACTGAGGTTTAGGCCCGTCAAGATGGCAGTACTGAGGTTAGCGATGCGTTGTTGTCGATGACAGCTGTCAAAAAGCACGTTACTTTGTTTACAAATTCAAATTTCCCGCGGGTGGTGGAGGAGACCTCTGGGAGGCCTCTGGCTGTGGTAGTGGTGGAGGAGGGATCTGGGAGGCCTCTGGCTGTGGTGGTGGTGTGGGAGGCATCTGGGAGGCCTCTGGCTGTGGTGGTGGTGGAGGTGGCCTCTGGGAGCCGCCATCCAATTATACTACTAACGTGATCGGGGTCAGATACCGAGAAAGGAGAATTATCTGCAATCTATACAAAAATCAGTCTGCGGTGATAAGAATAGACGGCTTTGAAAAAGGGGCAGCAATCCAGAAAGGATTGTGAAAGACTGCAGTTTGTCCCCTGTCCTTTTCAATGTTTACATAGAACAGGCAATAAAGAAAATCAAAGTTGAATTTGGAAATGGTATCAAAGTTGAAGGGGAGGAAATCAAAACCTTGAAATTTGTCAATGAAATTGTTATTTTTTCCGACTCTCCAAAAGATATGGAGAAATTGCTGAATTGTATGCACAGTCTTGGGGAGGGAATACAAGATGAAAATAAATACGTCAAAACAAAATTAAAGGAGTGCGTTTGAACAAAGTCAAGTGATGCAGGAAATGGAGACTTAAATGAAGTATATGACTATTGTTACTCGGGTAGTAAAATAAGTAATGATATCAGAAGTAAGGAGGACATAAAATGCAGACTAGCACAAGCAAGGATGGCCTATTTTAAGAAAAGAAAGTTGTTCACCTTGAACATTGATATGGGAATTAGAAATATTTTTGAAGACTTCGTCTGGAGCTCGGCCTTGTATGGAATTGGGCCATGGACGATCACTAGATCAGAAGGAAAGAGAATAGAAGGATTTGAAATGTGGTGTTACAGAAGCATGCTGAATGTGAGATGGCTAGATAGAATCACGAATATAGAGTTACTGACTTGAATACGTGAGAGGAGATTGATTTGGCTAAATTTGATCAGAATAAGAGATAGAATCATAGGACACACCTTAACCCTCTTGAAGCCAAGAGCCGATCTAGTCGGCCGCTCCCCATCAGCTGGAAGAGGCCAGAGCTCCGCCTCTACTCTACTACTGTAAAGTGCCAGGCCGTTTTCAGTGAAAATACATGTATTTTAAAATTCGCGTATATCTACCGGTGTATAGAAAATATCGGCATGAAAGTTTCTACATATCGACTACGTAGAATAAGAAACTGGTTTGGAGAGATATAAAGAGTCAAAAACGTTTTATTGTTGATTTATAGTTGTCGAAAACGTTCATTTTTAGGAAGAGAAATATATTTTCGCATTTTCTCTCTCAATATCTACATTGAAAAAATTATTTACGATACAAAAGAATATACGCAATTATGTATAATGTATTTCTAAATACAATTCTATAGAATAACTAATTTGAACGAGAAAAATAAAAACGTAAAGAATAAAAATTTAAACATATGTCACTAATAAAAACAAGACAATTTTACTCACCGATAAAATTCGCGTGTATGCATCGGTGTTTGGCAAATACTGACAACAAATTTTCTACGTGTGGACAACACAGTATTAAAATAATTCTGAATTATTAAATAAGTAAAAAGTAGTAGTTGATATAATAGTTTTTGTTTTCAGAAAAAAATAGTTTCTCGCTTTCGGTTGTAGTATATATTAGAAAAATACTTTTACAATACAACAGAATTTACAAAATTAAGAAATGTATGGCACTAAAGCCGTGATTTGCTTTGACCTACTAAGCGACCGCTGACCAGTTCGGTACCTGCACTTTACGAGGTGAATCATGGTCAGTGAGACGGATCCTTTCAATAATTATTCTTGGTTTTCCAGACCGGGGTCCTCTCACCCTCAGATATCTCCTCAGTTGCAATCACTTACGGTCACTTATATTGAGTGAACCTCGAACCAACCCTCAGGACCAGGCGAAAATTCTTGACCTGGGCGGGAATGGAACCCATGACCTCCGGGTGAGAGGCACGCACGCTACACTTGGCCCGCGGAGACCGTCATTTAGGTAATGATAGAGGACTATATATGACTATAAGGTTTTTTTTTTTTTTTGCTAGGGGCTTTACGTCGCACCGACACAGATAGGTCTTACGGCGACGAGACTATAAGGTTTAGCAGAAAGTAAGTAAAGAGTAAATTGAAGTGCGATATGGGCGGAGAATCAGACGGTAGGTCATGTTTAGGTCCAAGAACTTCCTTGAAGGAGACAGGAGGTTGAGGAATGTTGTCGGTTTCATTGTGACAAATTTCCACAAAATGTTCTCCAGAGACGTCATCATCATCATATTCGTTATCACTAGTTTCATCTACCACCATATTCAGAGTAGCTTTAGTGCTGTTAGACACAATTAAACGTCTCTTCTTTAGCTGCGGTGATTCCGCGGACGTGTCCGGTATAATTTCGTCGCTACTCTCTGAACTAAATTCCCTATCGCTATCCGATAAATCATCAGCGTTAACTTCGCACTGTTCTAAATACTGCATTAATTTATTGTCATCAATACCTGCTGAAAAATTATCACGTGAATAACATGCCATTTTCCTGTCACAAATCCACTCACTGCAAGGAGCAATCTCTTACTGACCGGTTAGCGGTATTTGTAAACACAGGAAACGACTCTTTTGAAAGGTATAACACCCTCTTAGAACTGCCAAAGCAAGGCCAGGCACACAATAACGTGTAGCCCCTTTACTACAGGTTGTAACAAAAGTATGCACTTCACTATAGGTTGCCTCAAAATTACGTATATCACAGAATTTTAAGCCGGCCGATGTAATCGGCTCTGGCAACTTCCGACTGGATTGTTAACGGCCGACCAGATCGGCTCTGGCAATTTAAAGGGCGGATGCTCGCACTACCGCCTGGCACCAAGAGAGTTAAGACACCTAGGTCTTTTACTTTGGTTTTTAAGGGAAGTATAGGTGGAAAAAAACGGGAGAGGTAGACCAAGATATGAATATGACAAGCAGATTAGATCAGATGTAGGATGTAAGTAGGTGTGTAGGAATGAAAAGTTAAGCACGAGATAGGGTGGCACGGAGAGCTGTATCAAACCAGTCTATGGGCTGTTGATTCAAATGACAGACTCATCATAATGTGTGGACAGTCCTCCTTAATAAATCTTGGAATAAAATGATGGAGGCTTTGGATTAAACCTACCTCAAACCAAATTACAAGCCATGTGCAGGAGTAACGAAGAAATAAATAAATTATATTAACATAATTTTTAGTATCTACGGCCACGGTGGAATGGGATAGGAAAAGGCTAGATTTGGAAATGACTATTGCCTTAATCAAGGTATTCCAGGTCATAAAATGGACCCCGGAAAATCTTCTTCGGAGATGCCGATATTTGGGATCAAACCCTTATCTCTTGAATCCAAGTCAATCCCTATAAAACGCAAACCGCGTAGCGTACTCGCTCCGTAGATACATAATGTGAAAGTGAGTGTAAACCAGAACTTGTATCTTATGTATAGGCCTATGCATGTTTCAAACGGAACTTCTGCCCGGCATTCCGTCTGATATTGAAGGCCCAGTAGGAAAGTACACTCATTGACAAACTTGTTTAAGAACTGACAACCCTAATATCTAGGCCTAACATGAGTGCAGTCAAGAGGAGCCGTTGCTGGTTATATTCTTTCTGTCACACTTATTTTGTAACATGAAGTTTTGTGCCAGTTTGAGGAAATTTATTTCACAATATAGCTTTAATAACGATGTACCACACATAACCTGAACGATATGTTTATCCCACAGTGAAATCCAGCGTGTCCTACTCTTAAAAATGCTTTTAATTTAACTAATATTCTAAATAGCATCTCATGTTTACATATTCCCTGGTCCAATTCAATTTTTGAGAATTCACACGCCCATGTCCCTCCTGGAAGCATTTCTCGCATTGTTAATAAATCAGAAACTTATATCATACCGAGCGAGTGGGTCACGTAGCTGTCAGCTTGCTTTCGGGAGGTAGTGGGTTCGAACACCACTGTTGGCAGCCCTGAACATGGATTTTCGTTGTTTTCCATTTTCACACCAGGCAATTAAGGCCATGGGCGCTTCGTTCCCACTCCAAGTCCATTCCTAACATATCGTCACCATAGGTGCGGCCTAAAGCACCTGGTAAAAGTATATAAGTGAGTAAATGCTCAGCGTGAGACAAATATCAGCCTAGTGAGCATATACTGATCAATATGAGAAGGTTGAGTGTACTTTCAGACTTTTACTGATATGAATTAATTTCTACTACACCACCTCCACCACATGAATACATACTCCGCTGGTGAGTGCATTCTCCGTGCATTTATTCTTAAGGAATGGAGTATATGCTGAGAAAAGTTAGTTAGTAGAAATATTACATTACATATATTACATTACAATATTTCGACTAAATACCAATCAAATAATACAAGAATGATGAATAATGAGAATAAATTAGACATAATAAAAGGATAAATTCTTAAAACTAATTTCTTACATGTAAAAAAGAGGTAATACATAACATTTAATAACATTTGAGAAACAAATCGGGTCAGAATGTTAGACAAAACTTCTTCCAGGACATCCATGACAATAGAATAGTTGTAAGTAGCAACATCAGGTTTACTATTGTCCCCGTCAAATTTGGCGATCTCGAGAATATTTCCAACAAATTAATATTTAAAGTTTTATTGTCTGCCGGGAGCTGTAATTTGTCATTTGAGAAGTAGTCAGTGAGCTCCAAACCGGTTTTTTTCTTCATTCAGAGGGGCGATGCATTGATCCAGCTTCGACAAGGGCAAGGTAAATCACGTGACGACCCCATGTGCTGTCCTGCCACGCGCGAACGACTGACAGCCAGCTTTTCGAACAGTCAGAGCCAATTACAAGTGACCTAACAACCAATTACCATCTTCGTAGAGTACACGCCTCCCAAGCCAAGAATATAAAAAGCCTTGTTCCGAGTAAATCACTCTTTTGGATGTTCGATTTTCTGCTGGATAACTCTCTGCTGTGCGACGCTACGTTACTCGACCACGTGGGAAAATAACTTTGCAGTATGAGCAGACGCCCGTTATGCCACAATTTAGTGGAATAATTAACTAACTCGTATGGAGTAAAATTCAACTTAAAAACCAAGTTAAGTGTGACTATCCAGGAGAATATTTAGTAATTCTGCGTGTGTTTGTGCCTATATAAACATTTACCGTCTCAGTTACAGCTTTCACGTCTGGAACGCAACAGAAGTCAACCTGAAAATCGCAGCACATCAAGATGGATAATTCTTCAAGAATCTATACCTCAACTTCATTGTGGGACGTCTACTGCAGTGTATCCATGGATTTCTAAAATGTGAGGCGTATCTGGTCAGGAGGAGGTGACTGACCGGGGAAATGCTGGAATGATTGACTACTACCTGGGATCGAACCTCACCTAAAACTTGAGTACCATTTAACAATTTTATTTCTGTCTCATCTTTGTAAAACTAGAGGTCTTTCTTCTTTAAATCGTAGATCTATTAGTTTTGTTGTAGTTAGAAACGTTTCATTTTTCCATTTCTTGAGGTGTCGTGGTAGACGAGTGTCATGTGTGTGACTGAAATTTGGAACCTATTAGATTAGATGTGTAGTCTGTCTTTGAATGATTTCCCATACATATGAGTGAGGTATCTAAAAATCACTGACCACGCGATAAACCTTCTTGCTTTGTAATATTGAAATTAATCGGACTTGAATTTACGTGTACAACTTGTGAGATAGGGTCGAACCTAGTGTCTTTCTAAGATCACTTGTATATTTTATGATCGAGTCATCTAATTTTACGATATTTCATGAGGATTGATAGATGTAATAATCACTTGAGTAATAATAAAATTAACTAAAGGTCGGGTAAAAAGAGAATTAAACGCTCGTGAGCTATAACTTATCTTAGATTCCCTATATGTGAGATAATGTGCTCTGTTCATGAAGTGTCTGGAATACGGCAAATCCTGCGGGATATTTATTATGTAATTGAGCAATTGGAGAATTTATTTGTGATGATTGACTTGTTCTTGTGTCATTGGGAGCACAAGGGAACTTACTGTAAGTGGAGCAGGTGTTGCGTGTGTATTTCATGGATAGGGAATAATAATAATGCGATTGAGGCTCACGGACGCGATAGTTGCGAATTGTAACCCATGTGATGGTAGTGATTATGGATTTTATTGGAATCTTAAATTATATTTCCAAAATTTAGATGAATCTCCATCGTTGTGAGAAGAATATTTCAACCCAAGTGATATCCCTAATTTCGATCACTAGTCACTATTGAGATATAATAATTTCCGTATACGAATTTATCTTCTATTGAATGTTGACGTGGCAATGCTTAAAATTAAAGAATAAACTTATAAGGGCAGGATTCAATGTAAATAATGTATACAAAAGTACGTGTTTCCCTGTGTGAATGTGGTGAGTGTGTGTGTGTAAATACTAGTATTTTTCATGTATCTTGATTGTCCCATTTGATTTTATCTGGTCGTGTACTTGTGGCGACACAGATTACGTTCATCGTTGTGTGCCACCTTGAGAAGTTATTTTTGCGCCCTTAAGGGAAAATTTAATAAGTTTAAGTCGAGGAAGACTAGAAAAGGATTTTATTTTGTTGATTAGTGTGATTTAAAAGGAAAGATCATCTCGTTATTTTCGCAAAGGCAAACGATTTGTAAAATAAATTATTATTTAATTAGCTCACACGTGGATAACAAAATTTTCCAAGACATTTATGTTTAAAATTTCGAAACATTTTAAAATTAATTTTAAATGTGAATGCCATGCAAAGGTCAGAATTAAATGTTCACAGACGGCATAATTATCTTGAATCCTAATGATAATGAGTGACAATCATTAACTGAAGAATAATTATTTAAAATATAAATGATAATTGCCATGTGGATAATGCAGTGAGATACATTGATTAGAAACACGATCGTGTGATGGTAAAGAACATGTTACTCAAATAAGGCTAGAGATTAATAATAACAACAATTAATTAATTATGAAAAGTTGAAATTAATTTGATTTTTATTAAAGCTTATACGGGTGTAAATGACAAATGTCATATACTTTAAATGTTAAAATTTATCAGAATTCAGCTTAAACCACGTGTTGAGACTAGAAACCTCTAGCAACTTTTATTGTGGAACCATCAGCGAGACAGCTGTGTAATTATTTTGTAAAAACCCTTTTGTTAAAGTTTTGAATTCTTTCAGCCAAGTATTTAATTGTAAAAGGCGGTAGAGGCCTAATTTTTCTTTGATTTTCATTCCAGAACAGTAAGGCTGGATGTCGAGAAATACGTGTGATTCTCAAACACTGCGGAAGCAAAATATTATGAAAGTTCATTGTAACAAAAACCATCAAGGATACTTTTTGTGATATGCTTATGTCAATAAATGTCAGAGTGTTGTTTTGCCTGGTCATCAAACCTTTTCCCTTAAATGCCTCTAGAAAACGATAACTCTCTCGCTCACTGGCTGGGCTTAGCTAGGCAATATTGGGGGCACTATAATCCTTACTTGTACATAACATGTCTCCAAAGTGTTTCTTGAAAGTGCGAATAGCGCTTAACCCTCTGATATTTTCGTGAAGGAGATTCCACTCACAGCAGGCAATTACTGTGAATGAATTATCGTAGATGGCGGTTCAATGGGTAGGTAAAGTAAGGATGGAATTACTAGTAGATCTGGTGTTAAGACTGTGATAAGAAGAGAGGTATTTGAAATATGAAGTAAGGTAAAATGGCTGTGAAGGATGAAGTATTCTATGGAGATGTCATAGGGTATGCACAGTTGGACGGATTTCTAGTCGGGGCCAAGACAGGTGGTTATTTGAAGGAGTTACAGACGTATGCCACACATTCATTTTGACCACGTTGTAATCTGCTCAATAACTTGCACCCCGCGTCTCTATAAATCGCGTCACAATAGTCGAAATGAAGGAAAGCCAGGGCTTCTATCAGCCTTTTCTTGTTTTTTAGGAAATAATTATTTATACCCCTGCAGAGAATGTTTTCTGGGTGATGTTCGTAATATGACATGTCATCATCGAAAGTAATGCCTAGGACGTTTACTGATGACATGTCAGTATTACATAACGTTATAGATGGAAACTCTGGTCGATTGACCTTCGCGAGTAGTTTCGGGTATGCAAGAATAATGGCTTGCATTTTCGCTGGGTTTAACCTAAGACCACATCTCAAAGACCTAGAAGAAAACGATCTTAGGTCCAGATTGATTTTGTCTATGGCCGAAAATATTACATCTGGATATGTATGGAGGTACATTTGTCCATCATCAGCGTAAATATGCTATTTGCAGTGCGTTAGGTTTTTGGAGACACCATTAATGTAAATATAACAAATAATGGGTCCTAACACCTACCCTTGGGACACACCACACCGCACAGACCATCAAGTTGATTTGTTTATCCTATCTGTAACACACTGCCGACGGCCATGCAGGTAGGAATACAACCAAATGAGGATACTGTCTGAGAAATGGAGAGAATAAAATTTCGAGAGCAAAATGTCAATATCGACAGAGTCAAAAGTTTTGCTCAGGTCTAGAAGTATTAAAACTGTCACTTCCTTGTTGTCCAATGCTTCTTGAATGTCTTCTGTGACCTTCAGTAATGCCGTTGTAGTACGGTGTGCGTGACGTAAACCAGATTGTAGTGGGTCAAGTAAGTTCTAAGTCGTCATGTAGGCTGTTATTGTCTGTGAGCGATGAACTTTAACGCTTTGAATGAAGCAGAAATTATGCAGATGGCTCTGCAGTCAGGTGGATCAGAAGGGGAAGCTACTTTTTTCAGAGGACGTATAATGCCCGCTTTCCATGTTTCGGAAAATGTGCTATCTACAGGGAAAAAGTTAAATAAATTAGTGCAGGTAAATATCACATCCAGAATGATTTTTATCATCTCTATTCCTACACTGTCATTTCCTTTCGCGGTTGATGTTATCCGATGCATAGCAAACCTAACTTGTGATTGGATTGCTGGACGGAAGTATAAGTTTTCTCTATCTCCTCGCGTCTTTGCGTAACTTCCTGTTTCAGGGCTGCATTTAATGTGCAGTTAGATGAAAAAATAATCGTTTAATTTTTCCAAGGGTAATGCCAAAGCTCTTTATGGACTTTCACAACACAGCTGTTGAAACATTTGGTTGAATTAAACTGTGAGCGTGTCGTAATATCGCGTTTCTATCTGTTGGGTCGTAATGTTTCTCAGTCTCTTATAGTTAATTCGATTGTCCGGGGCGCAATGTTTTCCAACTCGTGTATAAGCAGCATCGCGTTACGCCATTAATGCTCTAATCTCATTTGAAAGCCAGGGAGCTGGCTTCTGCGAAACTTGAGCCTTCTTTTCTGGGGCATTTCTATAGTACACCTCAGTCATATGTTGATTGAAAGGGGTCCTTTTGTCACCTAGGTCTTTAAGTTTAAATATCCCATGCCATGGTACTGTAACTGCGTAGTGTAGAAGTTTATTCTTATCGATTCTTCGTAGATCTCGATATGAAATTATTTTCGGTTTGAACTTGGGACTTTTAATAGAATAGGCCATAAATACAGCATCGTGCCGCGATATATCTGGGACATTAATTTGACCGTAGTGAAGAACTAATTCATGCTAGTTAGTGGCAATGAGATCAATTAAAAGGTATGTTTTAACGTTTCGAAGGAAAATCCACAATTCTGAACCGATTTTTTGAGTTTCGTACCATAAAACAAAAAATATTAGACTAACATTTTCGTATAATGCAATCAAAATTTTGTGCCTTATCTTCACCCAAAAATTAGTTTAATGAAAAAAACACATAAATTTTCAAAATGTCATAAAATTTCCAAAAATGTTATAATCTTGAAATTGTTTTCACCAAGTTGAAGTATTTCATTCATAGAATGTTGTGAACTAGGATCTTCTAATTATCAAAAACAGAAAGGGAGCTGGACATAATTTTTGACAAAAGTTTAAAAATAATTTATCACCCGTGTTACAATGGCTATTAAAATAATAATAACAATAACAATATTCACAATATTAAGAAAGTACTAGTTTACAACATTCCCACATTCATTAGCTTTAATTTAATCTATCATTGATTTTTCTATCTCAATTTTAAGGATATTTAAATGTATTTGAAATGTGGGAAGGTGTGCAAAACATTACATTCAAGAAAAACAGCACTGAAGTTTTAGGACTAAGTTATGAACATAACCCACTTATTTGGGCACCTAGAAACTTGCCTGTTCCATAGGCTCTACCCTCTTTTAGAAGTTTCTTGTCTTCTTTTAGTTTCCTTCTGCCTCTCAAGTACTGCCTCCTCTGCTTTTGTTCTGCAGTACTTTGATTTGCACCTTTGTGCAACCGTATTGCATCAGCTTCAAGTACACCAGATGATGTGTACTTGCCAAGAGCAATTCCCATCCTCTTCAGTATTTCTATTTCAACTCCGTTCTCCCAGTTTAAATGGCAAACTGCATCCATCACTCCTAATTTTAAGGTATCAAGCCCCACATTTATGTCTCCTTAGGACAGCTTCTCCATACCATGGCATTGAATGACTCATTATTTTGAGTCAATCCATGCAAGGACTTAGCATTTCTGGGTCGGTGAGTAGCTCATATATAGGCTTCAGTTTGAAGAATGCCAAAGGACAGGCCTGGTTTGAATTAAAATTGTTCTATCTCATTATTTGCTTTAGCTCACTGATATGAGCACCAGCTGTCAGTTCCTACAGGACACCAATGGTGGGTGGGACGGTCCTCTGTTGCTATAAATGGTACAATGTGGCCCATATGCCATTTGACATGGCGTGAATACTGCTTGTGTTGGAACGTAAAGCAATTCCAAATAATTTTGCATCTTATCGATGAGTGCTCCTGTCAGTTGCGGAATTCATAATCACAGTTGCTGCAAAACAATGCAAGGGACATTCCCCAACCAAATCTCAGAATTTCTAGGTTTTCTACAAAAACTGTATTACAGCTGAAGCAACTAGGGCAAGCTAATGCAGACAATATACGTGTAAAGCACTCTATGTCAATAATGATACTGTAAATGTCACTAGCACTATCAGATTCAATATTTACAGATGAAAGTTTGGACTGAGAATCACTAGCAAATGATTCCCTTACATTAGGCCTACCTCCCGTCTCACTATTTATATTGATAGCACAAGTAACACTGACATTCACCTTGCTATGTCTGTTTCCATGAAATTTTCTCTTTTTCTTTGCTCTACATTGGCTTTTAGAACCCATTTTATACACACTCACAGAGAATCAAGCTCTTTGGTCGCAATGTGAAAAACCACTTGGCCACAAGGAAGGTTTGTTTATATCCGTTGCCTATCAATGGAATAAAAGTCTTTGGAATATACAAGTATTGACATCTGTTAGTCAGAACTATGAACTCTGTACTCAGGAGGCATGTCACACCAAAGAGGTAAATTTGAATAAGAAAATCTGACGAGATGTTTACATGTAGGCAGGACACTGCAGCCACGCCCCTTATCACGCACGCACGTGGCTAGTTAAATCTTATTTTCGGATACTTACAGTTGGAATATATGTATGAATTATATCTCATTTTGAAGTAGAGATTTCAAGCTTTCATTTCCAGTGAAAAAATTAAAATGGCATTTTTTGGCGAAAAAGGCGATTTCGAACGTTAAAAGTTGTGTTGTCTGAGGAGAGTTGGTTTAAAGAAGGTTTATGTTGAAGTCGCCCATTATAATTATATTTCAGTAATCAGTGACTAAATCTTGTATTTGAGTCTCTCGATCGCATAAAAAAGCCGCGTTCGGTGGCTTGTATACTACACCCAGAAGACATTTTACTTCACTCGCAGTTATTTCCAGAATAATGAAGTAAGGTTTTCGCTGGTACGGACCTGGAGACTTATAGATTATTTTAAGGCGTAGACTGGTCATAACATATGCGGGGGTACCCAGGAGGTCTTATATAACCTGTCGGATATAAGCAATATACAACCCGCCAGCTGCAGGCTTTCTATTGCGTGGTGTGCTTTTATCCTAGATTCGGAAATTAATATTACGTGGAAACTGGGAGGGATAAATAGGGCTTTAGTTTTGTACATTCGCGCTCAGCAAGGAGGCTTATATGACAACGGCTGTACAACGACGGCCTACCGGCGCTTGCGCAAGATGCCGGCTATACATAAGGTCTTATGCGACGGCCTAGGGCCGCTTGCGCAAGATGGCGGCTGCTCTTATAAGACGCCTAGGAGCGCTTGCGCAAGATGGCGGCTATACATAGGCTCTTATGAGACTCCCTAGGGGCGCTTGCGCAAGATGGCAGCTATACATAGGCTCTTATGAGGCGGCCTAGGAGCGCTTGCGCAAGATGGCAGCAGCTCTTACGAGATGGCCCAGGGGCCTACTGTGCAAGATGCCGGCTATACACACGCTCTTATAATGCCTAAGAAGGCCGGCGCAAGATGGCGGCTATACACAGGCTCTTATGGAGAAAGAAGACCTAGGGGCCTACTGCACAAGATGGCGGCTAAACGAAGAAGCCCTAAGGGCGCTTGCGCAAGTTGGCGGCTATAGAAAGCTCTAATGGAGAAAACTAGCCTAGGAGCCTACTGCACACGATGGCGCCTAAACAAAGACAGCCTAAGGGTGCTTGCACAGGATGGCGGCGATACATACGCTCTTATGAGTCAGCCTAGGAGCTCTACGCAAGATGGCGGCTGCTATTTTGAGATGGCTCAGGAGCCTGCTGTGCAAGATGTCTGCTACACACAGGCTCCTATGAGATGGCCTAAGATCGCTAGCGCAAGATGGCGGATATACACAGGCTTTTATGGAGAAAGCTGGTCTAGGGGCATACTGTACAAGATGGCGGCTAAACAAAGATGGTCTAAGAGCGCATGCGAAAGATGGCGGCTATACACAGGCTCTAATAATACGGCACAGGGGCGCTTGCGTAAGATGGCGGCTATACATAAGCTCTTCCTCCTCCGACGTGACACAGCCGCCCTCCTCCTACACCTCCTCATGCCTATAGCAAAAGGGCTCCTCCTACTGGCAAAAGGGCAAATGGGAAAAAGAACACCTCCTCCTCATCCGTAGGGCAAAAGGGCAAGAAGGCTCCCCTTCCTGGCAAAAGGGCAAAAGGACTCCTCCTTATCCGTTTAGCAAAGAGACACCTCCTCCTGGCAAAAGGGAAAAAGGGCTCCTCTTCCTGCCAATAGGACAAAAGGGCAAAAGGGCTCCTTCTTATCCATATGGCAAAAGGGCAAAAAGGTCCTCTTCTTCGCAAAAGGGCTTCTCCTTCTGGCAAAAGGGCTCCTCCTTACAGTTACTGAGGTTAGCTCAATCCCTCCTCCTACGGACAGATGCCTTCCTGAATTGAACGTTACATTACAAACAAATATACTTACTTTATGTAGCGTTGTCCTCGTCGCATAAGTTGTGCGATTGAGGAGGAGGCGGTAAGGAGAAGGTAATACTCTTTTCAGCATACAAAAATATTTTAGGATAAGCAAATGCTGTATCCGACAAGACAAAGCAGGTTTAATCTAGTTACAGAATGAAATTGCAAAACTATAGTATTGACATGCTATATGTCTTTATCCGACAAGAAAAAATCATGTTGACTATTAGTGTTTAGAACAGAAAAATTTATTAAGCAAAACATTATAAGATTAACCTCTCTGTTGATACAATCGTACTTCTATGCAA
Organism: Anabrus simplex; assembly: GCF_040414725.1. Classification (NCBI taxonomy): domain Eukaryota; kingdom Metazoa; phylum Arthropoda; class Insecta; order Orthoptera; family Tettigoniidae; genus Anabrus; species Anabrus simplex. Next base: position 2,348,740 of record NC_090271.1, read on the forward strand.
TCAACGCGCACACATAGAATTTCAAATGTTGTATACTTCTTCTTAATCACTGCAGATAAAATGATTTTAGTTACTACTTAGCAGAGGATACCTTTATCCTAAGGAGATGGATTTTGTGGGATTCGAACACATGCATCGGAAAAAATCTGTTTAGTGACCGTAACAGAATAAAAAATCACACTACTGTGCAGATAAAATAATTTTATTACTTAGTAGGTGATACATTTGTGCTACATCATATTGTGTTAAGGAGAAACTTATGGATTCAGTCCTGTTCTAACACAATAAAATTCATATGATTGAAACTTTGTTTACAAGGGAGAGGAATAGAAGTGTACGTACTCTTTAAATCAATAATCACTACTATTATGTAGATAACATGAGCTGTATAAGGGGGATCGGAAATGTATATTGTTAACTTACCTTGATTTTAGGGACGACTACTTACGCGACACCATTTTTAAGTCGACAGGTGTTTTGAACTGATGTAACCTCGAAGAATTCACTTCTACGAATCGGAGCCTCGGCCTCATAAACTACCACATAGTAGAACGGAATGCTGACACAACATTTTTTGTTTAGAACACTGATTGTCTGATTAAAACATTTTATGAATATAGATTTAAATACTAGAGTTATTTCATGGTCTACTGCAATTTTTACAAGACTAGAAAGGGGAAAAAGTACGAAAGGACTCTTCCTGTTACTCCTCCTGACCGCGCCCTCCTCCTAGGGTAAAGGGCTAATAGGCTAAGGTGCATCTCCTCTCTTTATCCGGGCTTGAGCCCGGCTCTACATCTAGAGGCGGATTTAACATCCTAAGGAAGGGAGAATGTTGGAAAATAATCTATACAAATATAGCTACTCGATCGACTATATACTACAGAAGGATGACTTAGGTGAGGTTAAGCGCTGGGAATGTAGGAAGGTGTTTAGACTGTAGTACTGTCGAGAGAGAGAGAGAGAGAGAGAGCTATTAGTCAATAATACCTACACGACGTAATTCTTGCTCTATGTCAAAAATATCTGCTTTATACTCTGTGTAACCAGCACCGTGATACGCTCTTAGCAGTTGCAAACGTTTTTCAAGCACGTTCGTGTCTTTACCGTATCTTACGTATACATGAAATAATAGAGGCTTGTTGTGAACTTCGAGCCTATATGCAGACAGTGGATGTGTAGGGACTTGTTTTAATGTAATACGTGCTTCAGCAGTAGCGTTTCCAGGTACAAACTTAACTTGTTTCGATAGCAACGATGCGTTGAAATTTTCTTCTACTTCACCTAGCATCTCTTCTTGAGATGTTCGCACGGCGACAGAACGTGCTGTAGGCTTAGAAAATGAAGTAAAATCATAAAGCTCTAATGGCAATGAAACATTGAGGTCTTCGTTTTCTTCTTCTCCTTTTCTTTTATTGCAGTAGACCATGAAATAACTCTAGTGTTTAAATCTATATTCATAAAATGTTTTAATCAGACAATCAGTGTTCTAAACAAAAAATGTTGTGTCAGCATTCTGTTCTACTATGTGGTAGTTTATGAGGCCGAGGGTCCGATTCGTAGAAGTGAATCCTTCGAGGTTACATCAGTTCAAAACACCTGTCGACTTAAAAAGGGTGTCGCGTATGTAGTCGTCCCTAAAATCAAGGTAAGTTAACATTATGCATTTCCGATCCCTCTTACAGCTCATGTTATCTGCATAATAGTAGTGATTATTGATTTAAGAGTACGTACACTTCTATTCCTCACCCTTGTGAACAAAGTTTCAATCATATGAATTTTATTGTGTTAGAACAGGACTGAATCCATAAGTTTCTCCTTAACACAATATGATGTAGCACAAATGTATCGCCTACTAAGTAGTAAAATCATTTTATCTGCACAGTAGTGTGATTTTTTATTCTGTTACGGTCACTAAACAGATTTTTTCCATGCATGTGTTCGAATCCCACAAAATCCATCTCCTTAGGATAAAGGTATCCTCTGCTAAGTAGTAACTAAAATCTGCAGTGATTAAGAAGAAGTATACAACATTTGAAATTCTATGTGTGCGCGTTGATTGCATAGCAGTACGATTGTATCAACAGAGAGATTAATCTTATACCGGTTTGCGTTATAAGTTTTTCTGTTCTAAACACTAATAGCCAACATGTTTTGTCTGGTTCTGCAATCAATTCTAGTGTGTGCCTTATTGTAATCTGTCTTTTCGAATAGAGACATACAACACAGTAGCGATAAAAGTTTTCTGTCTTGTCGGATAAAGACATACAGCATGTCAATACTATATTTTTGCAATTTCATTCTGTAACTAGATTAAACCTGCTTTGTCTTGTCGGATACAGCATTTGCTTATCTTAAAATATTTTTGTATGCTGAAAAGAGTATTACCTTCTCCTTACCGCTCCCTCCTCACTCGCACAACTTATGCGACGAGGACAACGCTACATAAAGTAAGTATATTTGTTTGTAATGTAACGTTCAATTCAGGAAGGCATCTGTCCGTAGGAGGAGGGATTGAGCTAACCTCAGTAACTGTAAGGAGGACTCCTTTTGCGCGTTTGCCAGGAGGAGGAGCCCTTTTGCCCTTTTGTCAGGAGGTAAGGCACTTTTGCCATACGTATAAGGAGGAGCCCTTTTGCCCTCTTGCCCGGAAGAGGAGCCCTTTTGTCCATTTGCCAGGAGGAGGAGCCTCTTTGCTAAACGGATAAAGAGGAGTCCTTTTGCCTTTTTGCCAGGATGAAATCCCTTTTGCCCTTTTGCCCTACGGATGAGGAGGAGAGATCCTTTTCTCCTACTTGGCCTTTTGAAAGTAGGAGGAGCCCTTTTGCTATACGGTTGAGGAGGAGTAGGAGTAGGAGGGGGGCTGTGTCACGTCGGAGGACGAAGAGGCCATAAGAGCCTATGTATAGCCGCCACCTTACGCAAGCGCCCCTGTGCCGTCTCATTAGAGCATGTGTAGGGGGATGACCGTTGCTCACGTCCGCAGGTTTGTACCTATTGATTGCCCTGCACGTGTGCCACGGGTGGTGCTAAGCGAGCAACAGCGAACTAAGGTGATTGAATTGAATGTCATAATGTATCAAACTTTTGGAAATAACGGTTCTTTTTAGAACCACTCAACAATAGACATTGGACCTTCAGTCCGTAAATACCAAGTAAATATTGAAGGCTTAAGTCGTGCCATGTGTGAATATCTTAGAAAACAGCTGAATAACCTTGACATTGATATCGTCAACATACAGGAGACGCACACAACAGAGGAACAGGACTTTGATAGAAGAGTACGAATATTGGGCTATACCCTTATCGACGCTATCCACCATCAGCAGTATGGAATTGCCACCTATGTCAAATCCAGTCTTACAGGAGTTCGGGTTGTTCAGTCAAGTGTAAAGGATTTCATTTTCTCTATAGTAATACAGGTTAATAACGTAACGTAACAGTTGTCAACGTGTATAAGCCTCCTAGCATTAGATGGCCTCCCAGCATTTTGCCAAACTTCAGCCATCCCTGCATTTACACTGGTGATTTTAACAGCCATCATACTAAGTGGCGATATGACACAGTTTATGAAGATGGTGACGCATTAATTCGGTGGGCTGAAATATCCGATTTCCACCTAGATTTTGATGCGAAAGACAAGGGCATTTTCAATTTTGCTTGCTGGAGAAGAGACTACAACCCCGACCTAACATTTGTGTCCAAGGACTGCTTTGATCAACCTCCCAGTATTACTCGTACAATACTGTCGAGTTTCCCAAGCAGCCAGCATCCACCAGTCCTGTGTAAAGCAGGTATTAATATACACCTGGTGACCTCAGTAGCTGAACCCAGGTGGGATTTTAATCGTGCAAACTGGGATAAATTCTCTAAAGATCTTGATCAGAAGCTGTGTGATACAATTCTAGAACCACCTGCTAGTAACTGTGATGACTTTGTCAGCTTAGTCGTTTCAGCTGCCAAATCGAACATTCCGAGAGGTTTCAGAAAATATTATGTGCCCGGTTGGAATCCAGAAAGTGAGGCCCTGTATGAAGAATATCAAACAACAGGCAGCCATGAAATAGGTTCACAGCTTCTACGGTCATTAGACAATAATAGGATAGAAAAGTGGGAAACAACAGTGAAAGATATGGACTTTACAAAATCGAGCAGAAAAGCTTGGAGAGTCTTAAATCAACTTACTGGAAAACATTATTGTAAAAAGCAGTGCACTAACTAGAGCCCAGATGCCATTGCAAATAGAATGGTTGAAGTCACCCGAGCCAAGAGAGATAAAAGCCACACGAAAACTGTGAAACGTAAGCTCACCGAGCTCAAACATGGAACAAAGAAGAATGAGGAACTGTCTAGACCATTCTCTATTAAGGAAGTTGAAGCTGCTATCAAAATGCTGAAAACCGGTAAGGCCGCTGGCCCTGATAATATCTGCAACGAATTCCTTCGAAACATGGGTCTACATAGCATAAAATGGATCACTTCTCTTTTTGCTTACATCCTTGAGACTAATAACCTGCTGAAGCAGTTCAAACGGTCAAAGGTGATAGCCCTTCTTAAACCTTGAAAGTCGGAGCAGAGACCTGAAAACTACCGCCCAATAGCACTTCTCAGTTGCACTTATAAAGTCTTGGAGCGAGTCCTCCTCACTAGGATAGCGCCACGCATTGACGCTGTAATTCCCCCAGAGCAAGCTGGTTTCAGAAAAATCGTAGCTGCACTGATCAAGTTTTGTCTCTTACTACTCACATCGAGGCAGGCTTCCAAAATAAGTTAAAATCAACAGCTGTCTTTATTGATCTGACAAGTGCATATGATACTGTCTAGTCACATGGACTAATTCTTAAAGTGCTGGAAGTAATTCCCTGCTTGGAAATTGCAAACGTAATTTCCAACATGCTCTGTGAGAGCGAGTTTGTAGTATTCCTAGGTGATTCTAAAAGTCGCAAAAGAATATTAAATTACGGTCTTCCACAGGGATCAGTATTGGGCCCAGTTCTCTTTAACCTATACCTCCATGACTTACCACCAACCACAGCTACTAAGTTCATCTATGCAGACGACATTGCATTAGTAGCACAAAGCAGAAATTTTGAGTATGGAGAAGGCATTCTTTCAGCAGACTTGGTCAAAATGGCAACTTTCTTCAAGTCTTGGCGTTTGATCCCAAGTGCTTCTAAGGTTTCATGTTTTCATCTCAGCAACCGACTCGCAAACTATGAGCCATCTCTCTTTTTCCTTGGTGAAAAAGTAAAGTACAACCCATTCCCGAAATATCTAGGAGCCACACTGGACAGAACTCTGAGCTACAAAGATCATCTCACCAAGCTCTCTCACAAAATCGCTACAAGGAATAACATCCCACACAAGCTTTGTGGCAGTTCCTGGGGAGCCTCTGCTGACTGCTTACGATTAACGGGTATCAGTCTTGTCTACTCTGCAGCGGAATACTGTGCCCCGGTATGGCTGGAAAGTGCACATGGCAGTTCCTGGGGAGCCTCCAGTCTTGTCTAGTCTGCAGCGGAATACTGTGCCCCTGTATGGCTGGAAAGTGCACATGGCAGTTCCTGGAGAGCCTCCAGTCTTGTCTAGTCTGCAGCGGAATACTGTGCCCCTGTATGGCTGGAAAGTGCACATGTGCATAAAGTGGATACTAAGCGGAATGATACCATGCGCTGCATAATAGGTACTGTAAAGTCAACACCTCGCCAGTGGTTACCTGTACTTAGTCATATCCCACCACCCCACCTGAGGAAAAAGGAAGCTCTGCTGAGAGAAGCAAAGAAGATCTGGTCATCCCAGTCATTACCAGCTCACCAGGAATTTTGTTACCCATCGCCACGACGACTTCGATCTAGGAGACCAGCAAGTATACTCGCTAGAAGACACTTGAGGGATAATTTTAATCTAAACGAGAGCTGGCGGGATGAGTGGTCAATTTCAACATCTGGAACAAATGCTCATGACCTAAATCCAACCCTGAAAATAAAGGGATTCGACCCCCCAAGGAAACTATGGTGTCGCCTCAACAGACTGAGAACTGCGCATGTACGCTGCAATTTCTTACGCCATAAGTAGGGTTGGATGGATTCTCCAATGTGTGAATGCAATGAAGAGGAGCAGACCATGGACCATGTCGTCCTGCGCTGCCCTCTTCATGCCTACTCCGGAAGCCCCAGCGACCTGTTTCATCTTTCAGAAAGTGCTGTAGAGTGGCTGAAACACTTGGACCTGGACTTATAAATTTGTAGTTATAATCACCATACGATTGAATAAATAAATAAGAGCCTGTGTATAGCCGCCATCTTGCGCAAGCGCTCTGCCGTCTTTGTTTAGCCGCCATCTTGTGCAGTGGGCCCCTAGGCCATCACATAAGTGCGTATGTATAGACGCCGTCTTACGCAAACGACTCCGTGTCACCTCATAAGAGCCTGTATATAGCCGCCAACGTGCGCTGTAGGCCCCTCGGCTAGCTTTCTCCAAAGAACTTGTGTATAGCCGCCATCTTGCGTAAGCGCTCTTAGGCCATCTCATAAGAGCCTATGTATAGCCGCCATTTTTCGCTGTAGGCCCCTCGGCTAGCTTTCTTTGTTTAGCCGCCATCTTGTGCAGTAGGCCCTAGGCTAGCTTTCTCTATAAGAGCTTGTGTATAGCCGCCATCTTGGGTAAGCGCATTAGGCCATCTCATAAGAGCCTGTGTATAGCTGCCATTTTTCCCTGTAGGCCTCTCGGCTAGCTTTCTTTGTTTAGCCGCCATCTTGTGCAGAAGGCCCTAGGCTAGCTTTCTCTATAAGAGCTTGTGTATAGCCGCCATCTTGCGCAAGCGCATTAGGCCATCTCATAAGAGCCTGTGTATAGCTGCCATTTTTCGCTGTAGGCCTCTCGGCTAGCTTTCTTTGTTTAGCCGCCATCTTGTGCAGTAGGCCCTAGGCTAGCTTTCTCTATAAGAGCTTGTGTATAGCCGCCATCTTGCGCAAGCGCATTAGGCCATCTCATAAGAGCCTGTGTATAGCTGCCATTTTTCGCTGTAGGCCTCTCGGCTAGCTTTCTTTGTTTAGCCGCCATCTTGTGCAGTAGGCCCTAGGCTAGCTTTCTCTATAAGAGCTTGTGTATAGCCGCCATCTTGCGCAAGCGCATAAGGCCATCTCATAAGAGCCTGTGTATAGCCGCCATCTTGCGCAGTAGGCCCTTCGACTAGCTTTCTCCATAAGCTTGTGTATAGCTGCCGACGTGCGCTGTAGGGCCTCTCACGACAGTAAAATAAATAGGCAAGAGTGTTAGCACGACCTGGGATAATAACAAGCAAATGAGAAATAAAAATAACCCGTATACATACCAGATATCCCAAGGAAAAGGCCGTCGCGATTTGCAGAAGCTAGGGCACAAGAGGCCAAGTGACTCAATTAAAACTAAGTTTAATTAAGTAATTGGCTGAAATAATAACCCGTCAATTAAATTTTTGAAAGAAAACTTTCATAAGGCAAAATCATTTAAAAGGACTTCCGACCTCCCAAAACTACAATTCAAATTCAGAGCAATTAATAAATGGAAGATTAATTCAAAATTAAAATCTTAAAAACAACTATCACAGTATGAACGCTGAAAACTTCTCTAATGGACTATCTCGGTTACCCAAATGTTGCATGAAAACTATCATAACCCACAACAACACCCAACTTCAGTAATCAGGAAGAAATAATCAAATGAGCAGGCAAATAATCCGCAAGTAGGATAAATGAACAAATATCGCACTAGAGATCGAAACCTTAATTAAGTGAGAAACTCAACACTGCAGAAAAGTCATCAACACGCACAAAAAATAATCTCCAAATCAGATGAAAGTCAAGACATCAATAATTAGCTGATACTCATATGTCAAATACAACAGAGCAACGCCCCCCTGCGGTTTGCATTCTATTACACGGCTGCGTAACAGATGACTACCACCAAGATCAAAATGGCTACTCGAAAGTACCGAGGAATTCGTTAGAAAAGCTTTCATCTAAAAAATTCTTTTACTTGCTCGAAATGGCTTGAAAATATTTAAATAATAAATATGATTATTATGATAAATAAGAGAAAATGAAATTAAACCACCATCTAGGTTATACAGAGACTTCGTACATACGTGCATGAAACATTAGATAACTGTATCAAGAAGGTAAAACTAATATCGTCCTTACAATTTAAAATTGAAGCCCCAAACAGTTGAACATCATAGTTATGATGAAGACCAGTCTTTTAAATATTTTTTAACCTCAAAAGTCCGAAGATTAGATGCAGAATTTGTCACATATAGTAGCCTTTAAAGGGTCTGCATGTCTCTTAACACCGTGAAATAGTAGGTTTTCGTTGGCTAGGTTAACCCAGTACTGAAGTGCTTTGAAGTCTACTTACGAGGTCGGAGGATTAGAACGATTAAATTTAAAAAAAACAAACCAAAACTTCGGGCCTTATGCCCAGATGAAGAATCCATAAACCAGGATCAAATCCCATCACCATCTTCACGTTCTGAAGTGATAATTTACTCCTTAATGCACAATCAGGAGCTTAGCTTCCAAGGCGTCTTTTTTCAATTCCAGAATCAAGAATTAAAAAGCAACTGCTATTCACTTACATTCTCGAGCCACGGTTCATCGCATAGCAAGCTTATCTTCTCGCGGCCAGAGAGCAGCACCAACTAGCCACCTCGTAATACCAGTACCAAGTCGACCGCTAGATGGCTCAATATCATCAAATCAGAGGAAAGGCCATACAATCTCGATATTAGTACTCACGGTGACGCTGACAATCATATGAACGCATGAATGAGATGCAAAATACACCGTACCATGGCGAGGAATAATTCTAAATCCATTACAGGCCCACGGCTAGCTTCCTCCATAACAGCTTTTGTATAGGTGCCATCTTGCGCAAGCGGCCTTAGGCCGTCTTTGTTTAGCCGCCATCTTGAGCAGTACGCCCTAGGCTAGCTTTCTCCATAAGAGCTTGTGTATAGCCGCCAACTTGCGCAAGCGCCCTTAGGCAGTCTTTGTTTAGCCACTATCTTGTGCAGTAGGCCCCTAGCCCAGCTTTCTCCATAAGAGCCTGTGTATAGCCGCCATCTTGCGCAACCGCCCTTAGGACATCTCATAAGAGCCTGTGTATAGCCGCCATCTTGCGCAGTAGGCCCCTGGGCCATCTCATAAGAGCAGCTGCCATCTTGCACAAGCGCTCCTAGGCCGTCTCATGAGAGCCTATGTATAGCGGCCATCTTGCGCAAGGGCCCCTAGGGAGTCTCCTAAGAGCAGGCAACATTTTGCGCAAGCGCTCCTAGGCCGTCTTATAAGAGCAGCCGTCATCTTGCGCAAGCGCCCCTAGGTCATCTCATAAGAGCTTATGTATAGCCGCTCTCTTGCGCAAGCGCTCCTAGGCCATCTCATAAGAGTCTGTGTATAGCCGCCATCATGCGCAAGCGCCCTTAGGCCGTCATTGTACAGCCGCCACCTTGCGCAAGCTCCTTTCGGCCGTTTTCATAAGGGCATATATATATAGACGACATCTTGCGCAAGCGCCCCTAGGGAGTCTCATAAGAGTAGCCGCCATCTTGCGCAAGCGCTCCTAGACCGTCTTATAAGAGCAGCCGTCATCTTACGCAAGCGCCCTTAGGCCGCCATTGTACAGCCGCCAACTTGCGCAAGCGCCCTTCGGCCGTTTTTATAAGGGCCTATGTATAGCCGACATCTTGCGCAAGCGCGTCTAGGACGTCTCATAAGGAGCTGTGTATAGCCGCCATCTTGCGCAAGCGCCCGTAGGGAGCCTCATAAGAGCAGTCGCCATCCTGTGCTAGCGCATCTAGGTCGTCTCATAAGGAGCTGTGTATAGCCGCCATCTTGTGCAAATGGCGTGGGGAAGGGCATCTACCCGTCAAAGTAAGGTAGGCCCTTAAGATAGTGACTGTGAGGTTAGGCTGCTCTCTTATGCAAATCAGCAAAATCACCATTGTAAACCTACTATTCTAGGGGTCAATGATCTCGGGTCAGAACCCGCATAGCTACACTACTAGACCTCGGGTGCTGACTCAGCAAAAAAGGCTGACGCTTTGGAGTGGGAATCCGACTGCTCTACTACTTACGGAAACTTGTATACTTCAGCCATGCGAAATAAATAAATAAATAAATAAATAAATAAATAAATAAATAAATAAATAAATAAATAAATAAATAAATAAATAAATAAATAAATAAATAAATAAATAAATAAATGAATAAATAAATTACAATTTGCTTTACGTTGCACCGACACAGATAGGTCGTATGGCGACGATGGGATCGGAAAGTTCTAGGAGTAGAAAAGGAGAGGCAGTTGCCTTAATTAAGGTACAGCCTAGTTCACTACCGATCAGATAGTGGAATATGTCAGAAAATCCCCGAAAAACTCAGTTTCAGGAAAGTTTTCATAACACTGTTCCCGTACTAGCAAAGAAGTCTAGTAAGCGTTTCCCAAGGCTCTTAATAGTTTATATGAAGGTTGGTCTTCTACATCCTAGATGTTAATCAATATTTAAAAGCATTCACCCTTATATATGTATTAATTCCGCCATTATTCTTCGATGTAGGGACGGGAACGATTTATCGGTTTGTACGAAAGACCGAGTTTTTCGTTTCGATTTATCGATATATCGATAGCGAAATTTCCATTCAATTTACCGCACAATATACCGGTTTTTCCATAAATGTATTGTTTTTCTTTAAATAATAATAATAATAAACAATATTATTAATAATAATTGTACCGGAGGTACACCCGCCCCGTGGATTTAAATTAAGCGCCTTTGAGACGGCCGTCTGTAAGTTGGACTGCAAACTATGAGGTAAAAGAAGTTCGAACGTTTTTCGACAGAGGTCTCTACTGTCAAACTTGGTACTCCCTCTGATGCGAGGATGTACAATTAATTTTTGAAGTAATTTTGTGTGTCAAGGTTTCCTGAACTGAATTGTTTATTCCTATCTCTTCCCGCCAACTTAATATTTCAGCCAATAAGAAATTTTGTACATTTACTTATGTAAGCAATCAAAGTTTTCGATATTTATTTGACTGTCCAATGAAAATTGTGGGTGTGTTAGGGCCTCGGCCCAAAGAAATCTGGAACCTTCCTCTCCGGTATAACAGCTGGGACCATTCGGGCCATGTTGTCTTTGTGATCGCTTGACTCAAGAGGTTTAGAGTGTGTTCGTAATGGAGACAGGGGGAAGGGAGGTGCGCCAGCTCAATGATATAGCAGACTCAGTTAACCATGTAATAATCTTTGAAAGCTAGCTCGTGGGGAAGGTTTCAAATTTCTTTCATAATGTAACATTTGTTCTCAATGTAAATTCTCCAACAAGTTTAAAGAACTCAGGGAATAAAGAGTGAGGACCCTCTTGTCAACTTGATATTGAGGTGACTAGGATTTTATAATCTATCTGTAAACTTTCTCTCCATCTAGTCACCTCCGTAACTTCGGGCCAAGATGTGCAAGTGCTCGCCTCCTTACATTTTGATTTTAGGCCAGTAACTTCAACCTATTTTTTTTAAATAAGGCCACGTAGAATGGTTACATGTTATCCCTGTTAAATCCAGCTTCCTTTTCTTTATTTTGTGTCCTGGTAAATCAGACGGTTGAGATCCGTATCCTTGAGTGTGGGTTGTTAATATTGTAACTAGGGAGCTTCAAGCTCAGGTTGTTATCTGATTTTTCTAATATTGTTACTGAAGTTCACGAGCTAGGCCTTGTACCTCATTTTTGTTATTTGCTTAGAGAATTGTTAATTTTGAAAGGAAAAGAAATATATTTCAAAATTTTAAAGTTTTAAATTGCTATTTCTCTATCCGCCCATTCATACCAGCACCTTCTTTCACCTCTGCGTTCAGCTTCCGTGGCTCATACGGCAGCGCGTCGGCCTCTCACCGCTGGATACCGTGGTTCAAATCCCGGTCACTCCATGTGAGATTTGTGCTGGACAAAGCGGAAGCAGGACAGGTTTTTCTCCGGGTACTCCGGTTTTCCCTGTCACCTTTCATTCCAGCAACACTCTCCATTCTCATTTCATTGCATCTATCAGTCATTAATAAATCACTTTGGGAGTGGCGACCCCATCGTACTAACAGCCTATATCTGCTTCATTCATTACATCCCTGACCTGGTCAATGACTGGAAAACAGGTTGTAGGTTTTCATTTTTTCAATAATAATAATAATAATAATAATAATAATAATAATAATAATAATAATAATAATAATAATAATAATAGTAACAATACCGGGCGAGTTGGCCGTGCGCGTAGAGGCCCGCGGCTGTGAGCTTGCATCTGGGAGATAGTAGGTTCGAATCCCACTATCGGCAGCCCTGAAGATGGTTTTCCGTGGTTTCCCATTTTCACACCAGGCAAATGCTGGGGCTGTACCTTAATTAAGGCCACGGCCGCTTCCTTCCAACTCCTAGGCCTTTCCTATCCCATCGTCGCCATAAGACCTATCTGTGTCGGTGCGACGTAAAGCCCCTAGCAATAATAATAATAATAATAATAATAATAATAATAATAATAATAATAATAATAATAATAATAATAATAATAATAATAATAATAATAATAATAATAATAATCAACTAAGATCACAACAACAGGAAACGGACCGACAACACCTGGTAGCAGGAACGTGTAAGTGTGAAGTGTGAAGAAATGCTGGGCTGATCCAAAAAATGAATGATGTTTAACGTGGTCCATAGTAGACGCTAAAAACAAAACAAGAAATGAAATTGTTCATTCATAAAATGGTGGTTGCAGAACTATTAATTGGACCAAACCATAAATATTAATGATAGCAATTATGGAAATTTCTATGACTTACGGTTTTTACAAAAAATATTAGGGATATTATTGCTAAAATTAATTCATGTAATAATGCGTTAAGTAAATCCTTTTAAAATACAGATATTTATGCGAGGTGTTAAGGAAGAGGATATACTATTTTTGGTGATATTATCATTCAATAAGTAATTTCATCATTAATACCAAACTAATGCTGCATTTAGTCCCGTAATTACAGTGATATTAATTCCAGATGCTCGAAGCAAGATTGTAAAAATTACCTCAACCATTATGAAAATTATTGCTGAGGCTAACCTACCGTTCAGCACTGTGAAGTGGAGTGCCTCTCATTATATAATTCCTAACAGATGACAATCACGAATCTTGTGTATCTATTAGGAATTAACATCTATAGATAATGAAACATTAACAACAGAAATATCGACAGACATTCATATCAAAAGGCTTTAGTGGCGACCCTGCACTGTGCATCGGAACAGGAATTAAATTCAGTATTTCAGTATTTATTCTTGAACATAACAGGCGTTCAGCCCCAAATACATGTTCGCAATAAAAAGATAATAATAATAATAATGTAATAATAGTAATAATAATAATAATAGTAATAATAATAATAGTCGTAATAGTAGTCATAATAATAATAATAATAATAATAATAGGAATAAATAATAAAAACACGATAACAGTTAGCTGTAGCAGTCCCGACTCATGGTTCCCTTATCACGTGGCCTTAATGCACTCATGCACTTTCGTCACTCTCATTGTTCTTGACCTAATCCCGATCAATACCAAAACATGGACAGTCAGCAATTACATACCAACCAGCCATAACACAACAAAAAATCCCTACCTTTATGAAATCACATATCACTTGCCCAACTCCACCCACTTAACTATGTACTCAGCACCAATACTCCCTTTTCCATTAAATTTTGTCATACTATCTCCATCCGTTGCATAACATCCTATTATTAAACACCCTTCCCATAGACATACATCACTATTCCACACACTTACCCTCGTGTCCACCCTCCAGCTCTCCCTCATTAATTCTGTTCTCACAAGACTTTTTACCGCACATAAATACTTGTTCAACTCACCCCCGCTATCCCACTGCTTTATAATCCATCTTAAAATAGATTGCTCATCCACTCTCCCCAATAGTTTCCGATGCTCGGCACTCAGTAATTTATTTCTTACCTTTTTCATTTCTTCACAGTCACGTAATAAGTGAAAATCGTCATTCACTGCCCCGCAAGGTATACATGCTGTTTTGTCCTTCCCTTGTAGATAACCCTTATTCCTATGCAATCCCATCAACCACCACATCATCCCATATCTTTTTGACCTGTCAACGTATCTAATATTTATCCCTGCTACCTCCTCTATTTTAATAAAAACATTCAAATAATTTCTTATTCTACTTTCCCCCAATAATTTCTGCCTATGAATGTCCCTAATCCTCCTTTCAAGCACCCTCATCCCTCTAACTTCTGTCTTCGCCCATACCTCCCCCCACAGATCCCCTAATCCTATCATCTCCAAATATCTCTTAATTTTTTCTAGCCATCCGCCCTTATACATGCTCTTACGTTGCTGTTCATACGCTGCCTGTAAAACCCTCCCACCTTCCCGTCTTTTTAAATTCATTCAGTATCTAATTATTCTTTTCACACCCTCCGATTATAAATCCTCCCGACACATTAATTCCGCCCCCGCATTCGCTGTGCACCTTGGCAGACCCATTACTATTTTACCAAAACTACTAATAATACTTCTTAATTCCTCTCTTTTCTCATCCAACCCCCACACTTCTGCGCCATACAACACCCTCCCGAAAATAACAGATCTTAACACTAGCCTCAAGGTTTTATAACTAATACCCGGGTATTTAGCTAGTAAGTTTCTGACTGAGGCTAGGGCTGGCAATCCTCTGCTCTTCACCCTACAGACCTGATCGTTCCAGGTTCCTTTCCTGTTTATAATAACTCCTAAATATTCCAACTCCCTTACCTGTTCCAACCTTTGTCCTAGAAGTACCCATTTCCCTTCCGCCTTTCTTCCCTTGTTTACCTGGGCTACTACTATTTTAGATTTATTGCCATTAATTTTCAAGCCCCATTGCCTCGCAAACAGTGACACTTTATTTAACGCTCTCTGCACCCCAACTGAAGTTAGAGTCATCAAAATCACATCATCAGCAAATATCAGTCCCGGTACCTCCATGCCATTAATTACCGGCACCGCCCAATTGTTCGCCCCGTGCCCCTCCAAAATATCGTTAATAAATAAAATAAACAATATTGGCGATAACTTGCACCCTTGCTTTAAACGCACCTCGGACTCTAAGGGTCTACTCAGTCACCAGTCTCCCAGTTTTACACAAAATCTGACAACCCTATATATTCCCTCCACTGCCCTCAATATCTTTTCCGAAATCCCTAGCCTGCCTAATATCTCTAATAAAGCTTCTCTATTCACCTTATGAAACGCTTTTTCAAAATCTATTGCTGCAACATAAACCGTACTTCTGGCCAGGCTCTTATACTTTTCTAAAACAGTCTTTACTATCATTATATTATCCACTGTTCTTTTCTTTTTCCTAAATCCTCCTTGAAAATCTGTAAATATTTCATTTTCTTCAGCCCACACGCTTATCCTGTTCGCCAGCACCCCAGTGTATATTTTACTTAAGGAGTCAAACAGAGATATTCATCTATAATTGTTCAAACTGTTCCTACTACCCTTCCCCTTATATATTGGACATACAATCCCTGTTTCCCATTCCTTCGGGTACTTACCTCCCTCATAGATCTTATTGAATAGTTTCACTATACCCCCTATCATTATCTCATTTTTGCTAATTTCTTTCCAAAACTTATTATTTATCCCATTACATCCCCCGGCCGACTTTCACCTAACTCTGCTTATTACTCTCAGAATTTCTTCCCTTGTAATTTCCTTGTCCAGTTCATAAATTGCCTCTCTCCTATTCCTCCAAATTTCTTCTTCTCCCGACCCTCTCCATCTTTCTTTCCCCTTTTCCCCTAGTAATTCCCCAAAGTACCTCACCCATTGAACTTCCTCAATGTTCGCTCTCTCTATATTCCTTCCACCCTTAATTATTCTATTAATCTTCACCCATACTTTCTCAATGTTGTTAGTCTTACAGTCCTTATTTATGGCTTCAATTTGTTCCTCTAACCACGCTCTTTTTACCTCACAAATTTTGTTTTTATACTCCTTCCTCAATTTTCAGAAAATCTCCCTTTCCGCCCCACCACCCACCTGTCTTTCTGTACTCTCCTAACGCACCCATCACCCTCCTCCGCACCCCTTCACACTCTCTATTAAACCATTCTTCACCCTCTTTCTTATTACTCTTTCTACATTCTGCCTTCTGCGCTATCATCTTAATTGGATGTAGCAGCAATTCTAAGGCTTTATCAATATTATTCTCCTCTAACGCATCTTCCCACCCATATTTCATAAGTTGTAATTCCTCTTTTACTACCCTATTCCAATCCCGGCCCACTTTCTCTGACCATTTATACTTAATATATCCACTCCCTTGTTTATCCTTCGTCTCAGCTTCCTTCCTTATACACTTCTCTTCCCCCTTTTTCATTATAACCCACACTGGGAAATGGTGTGATTCAATCCGGTCTCCTATTTCCATTCTTACAATATCCTCCAACACTCCTTCCGAGCTTAAAACCATATCTATCACACTACCTCCCTTCTCAGTAACATATGTCAATTTCCCCGTACTGTCACCCTCCATCCATCCATTCAGAATATACAAATTCCCTACCGCGCACATCTCTATAAGCTTCTCCCCATAATTGTTTATAAATTAAATTCAGTAAATGTTGGGGGTACGTGAGCTGAGTGAGTCACAAATAGCAAAATACGTAGGCTCGAAGTTGAAGTTCTGAAAGAATCTGCTGTCATTACAAGCTGTAGTAGTTAATAATACACATTTGGAGAAATTCTACATATAGGTCTACCATGTTTTTCACAACCTCTGACTCCTTGCAATATTCAGAAGGCGTTAAACGATGATTTCAAAATTTAGGGATTGATTTTCATGGTTTAAACATCATTGTAAATGCAAGTGTTGATCTAAGGAATATATGAGGGGACGTCGTTGAACCTCATTCCAAATTAAAAAAACAAGATGGGACTTTGCATTCTATATGCTAGAGATAAAGGCATCAACCCATCTGCCCCCCCCCCCACCTCACGGCATACACCAACGACACTAAGTT
Source organism: Anabrus simplex (assembly GCF_040414725.1). Lineage (NCBI taxonomy): Eukaryota > Metazoa > Arthropoda > Insecta > Orthoptera > Tettigoniidae > Anabrus > Anabrus simplex. The sequence goes on from NC_090271.1 coordinate 2,365,859, forward strand.
AATTGAAATTCAGTTTCTCAAAAAGCTGACACATGAACAGGCCGAGAACAGATGAACATGAAGCTTTGAGAGCTACGTAATCGCGCTCGGCGTGCTGAGGGGGCTAAATATTGCCCAACAGCACAATGAAACGATTCGTAGTGAGAACGCGAGGGATATCCAGATAACGCTTCAATTGCAGGGTATCCCAGCTTTTTCAGTGTCGCGGATGTGAACACGAAATAGGCCAGTCAAAGGCTGCCTCTTCCTGGATGCCTTGGTGAACACCCAGGACGGGACAACTTGCGAAAAATGCGACTTCTGTCAAATATGCTGGTGACAGTCGAGCCGTACCGCACCCCCCCCCCCCCGCCAGCCACTGTCCACAATGTGGAGTGTGCCAGAGACACAAGCTTTCAGGTGTGGCCTGCCGACTGGATCCCAGGTGCCGCAGATGCGCCGCCCCTCACTTGTCTCGCGACTGCCCCCACGGCAGCGACCTCCCGTACTCTAAGCGCGCTAATTGTGGGGGGAAAACACGCGGCTAACTACAGGGAATGCCCCAGGCGCAGGCACTACGAAGCCGTACATCAAGGCAAAGGGAAAAAGGGTGACAAGCGTGGCGACCCAAAAGGACAAGCAGGCCCCGCAGGCACAGGACCTTCAGGCAAAAAGAACCAAGGCCCCTCAAGCAAAAAGGACCCTTAAGGTCCCGCAGGTCACTCGGACAAACGGGCCAAAAGTAAGACCCATCAGGAAAACCAGACCCTTTAGGCGGAGGCAAACACAATTTGCAACCTCCACGGACGGACGGCGAACCCAAACCTGGGCCCTCAGATCAGCTACCCCTACCACCGTCCAAGTTAAGCCCTCCAGGAATAATAGAGATATGAAGGCCCAGCCCCTACAACTATCAAAAGGCAGGTTAAGCCCATGCAAACTGCCCGCGCGTTGCCCCAGGTGCCCCCCCTGGCCAGATCCAACCCCCACAGAAAACCTGCCGCTAGCAAACCGGAACCTGCAACGTCCGCCCCCGCACCATAACAGCCTAACCCCTTACATCACCTACACCATAAATACAAAACCAGTGCAGCAGCCCTCAAGGAACATGGCAGAAAGAGCGTTTAAGGAAAAGTCGTCTTCCCGAACCTTGACTTCACCGCAGTCATAACCACTGGAATTCTGATGGTCAACATGAACAGAAACCTTCCTCCTAGCGAGGTCGAAATTCAACATGAGAAGCTACAAGGTACACAGACGTGACAAGGCAAACCGCGTCGGCGGCAGTCCTGGTAAGAAAACACATTAAACATATGGAGCTAGACTTACCAGAACTCGTAGAGCTATGAGCATATCAGTGCGAGGGAGTCTAATTAATGTCGTGGCAGCATGCATCGGACCGAGAAGGTTAAACACGCAAGATATAGAAAATGTATTAGGGCTGAACAGAAACACAATCCTCGGAGGAGACTTTAACTCGAAGCATGATAGCTGGGGGTGCCTGAAGCCTAACGCTGAAGGTCCAACACTGTATAACCATACGATATCCCAGGAGGACATGGTAACTGTCCCAGGCGATAGCACCCGGCGAACAAGTCTCGCCCTATTACGGTGCAACAGGCATACTATCACCACAGTAAACGACCTAGGGTTGAGGCTGCTATATACATCGGGTGATAAACCCGAGGAATACGAACACAAACTAGACACACTTCTATAGAGAAAAGAGGGCATGCTATTAGAAAGCCAAGCCCAAATAGACGAAGCAGTCAAAACCCTAGTAGAAGCAATACACAGCGAGCATACCGGTGCACAAACACAAGGACTACCCTCATTACGAAATTCCAGCCCACGTAGGTGCAACAGCCACAGACGTAATTGGGCACGAGTTCATTCAAACTATGACCGCTTAATGAAAAACGAACTTAACACAGAAATACAAACACAATTACAAGGAAGCAGGTCACGCGAATGGAGCAATAAACTACGTCTATTGGACACAAATACCAGGTCTGTGTGGAACTTAGCAACGCACTTCAAGCGAGAGCCTACTATTAAGGGCCCAATGACCCGGTATACAAGAACCGTGACAAAGCAGAAGTCATAGCGGACTCGCTTGAGGCGGCATTCATCCCGAACGAAACACCAGCTGACACGGCCTTCACCAGGCTAACTGAGGCAAAGGTAGCAGAATTCCTCTAAAACGCACCTAAGCCGGAGTTAAGAGGACTAATATACACGAAATCAAGTGGATAATAGATCATCTTCACCCCAAGAAGGCGCCTGGCCCGAACAAGATCCAGAATATCATAATTAAGAAACTGACCCATAAAGCCCTTGCCCAACTCACCAGCATCTTCAATGCAATATTCAGGCTCCAGTACTACCCTGAACAGTGGAAGAGGGCTAAGATACTTGTATTTGGGAAACCAGGCAAAGACAAGTCAGACCCAAACAATTACAGACCCATCAATCTTCTGGATGCCCTCAGAAAAGTATTCAAAAAAAATACTACTGAAAAGGCTAATAGGGCGTATAAAGGAAAAAGAAATAATTCGCAACGAGCAATTTGGCTTTAAGAACGGGAATTCTGCCCCACAATTACTCCGCGATTCATAGAACAAGCCGCCATCGGTTTCAATAAACGAAGGGACGTGGGTTCGGTTTTCCTTGATATCCAGAAAGTATTCGACAAAGTCTGGCACGAAGACTAACTAGCAAAACGAATATACCTCAAATTCCACCCAGGCTATATAAGACTATTAAAACATTATCAGGAGGGCCGAGAGTTCCAAGCTGACGTACACAACACGCTGTCAAGCACGCGAAGGATTAGAGTGGGCATACCCCAAGGGTACCTTATTGGCCCGATCCTCTTCATCCTATTTACAAACGACATGCCAACAGCGGAACTTACTACCACACATCTCAACACTGAAGACACTGCTATCACAGTTCATCAGCCTCAGCTAGCGTGCACTCGGAAGAGGTTACAAGTTGCACTAGAACTCTCGAGCTTTGGCTAACGAAATGGCGCATCAAGGTCAATGTCGACAAGTGCCAAGCTGTGCTTTCACAAGAAATAATAGACACACGCCAGCCAATATTGAACCGCTAAAGCTGTTTAATGAGGATATAGCGTGGCATGACAAAGCCAAATACCTAGGAGCAGTCCTAGATAGAAAGCTTACCATGCTACATCAGATTAAAGCCACCCAGAGAAATGTACACATACGATTCAACCAGCTGTATCCAATACTGAACAAAAAGTCCAGTATAAACGCAAAGGTAGCTATAAACATGTATAAGGCCTTCATTAGGCCAATAATCATTTATACACCCCCTGCGTAGGGGTTCACTGCAATGACGAACTTGGATAAGCTGGAAAACATACAACACAAATGCATTCGAGCAGTGGCTGAACTACCGAGATACACACCACTACGGCACCTCTACAACGTTCGCACGATAAGACATCATATTCACAAATGAACACTTCGAATGTACACCAGGTCATGGGGTAACAATATCAACCCACTAGTAAGTGAGGCAGGACGCTATGACGTTGATCTTTACACCAAGTTTCCCAAATTCTGTTCAGCCACAGGTTTAGGAGGCGGGAGGCCTATAGCCGGCCCCCTCCCTAAGCTGACACCTATACATTACATATGCACACAATACACTGTATACGTCATGTATATCTGTAAATATGCTCCTATGATTACAGCTGTCTTCACCCCGAGGGACCCAGGCGAGGAAAGATTGATAAGAAACACAACACAAGAAGATGATGGCAGCGCAGCCAGACGGCCAAGGACGAATCAATCCACCTCTGCCCCCAGACAGAGACATTGGAGAGGAAAACCAGCCCGCTCCCTTATAACGACGACAGTAGTACTAATTTAGATGGTTATTCTCTTATTTTTATTCTTTACTTAGGCAGAATCCTGGACACGAGAGCAGGCATAATAACCTTAGCATAGTTGCAGATCTGCGATGACAATGTGTTCCAGCGTTGGGAAAACAACTGACAGAATAGGGAGGCTACTTGAGTCGCATGGGGTTAAAACCATATATAGGCCAACGAAGAAACTCCAGGAACTATTTAGGTCTGCCAAAAACTCCTCTCTCCACAGCAGGTGTCTACAAGATCCCGTGCAGCTACAGCCAGGTGTACATAGGCACTACATAACGCAGCATCGCCACACGGCTGAAAGAACACAACAGGCATAGCCGGGTAGGACAAGCGGATAGATAAATCAGTTGCCGAACACTCGTTGGTGGCAGGCCATGGCATACAGTACTGCGATACCAAAGTACTGTCAACTACTGTGTCTTATCACGCCCGGCTACAGAGGGAAGCCATTGAAATCCTAAAGCACACCAACAGCTTCATCCGTAAGGAGGAATATGAACGGGTAAACAAAGCCTGGTTTCCAATCTTGAAAGCCTTAAATTCTGAAGGAAATGATGGACAAGGCAGAACAGAAAAAGCAACGGGTTATCAGTTGCCTGTCTCCGCCAAGGCAGGTCGATGCTTATCGGGCTCCTTAATGCTTCAGCCATTGGCCGAAAAACAGCCAATCAGCGACCGCACTTCCCCCCGCCAGCATGGCGGACCAATATGCGAACAGCGTACCGTAACCTGCACTGAACCATGCTCCTTTAGCATGTTTCTCATATGTTATGTTTAACTACTCAAACAAGTTTTGTTGACCTCAGTTCGAGGAAAAACCTGTGTATTGAACCCTATTGGTCATTATTATGGAGGCATGATTTTAACCTGTGGTATCATGTACATTCAAGACCACCCTCAAACATCTTAGAGATCCTCGTATTCTAATTTATTGCCTGAGAGCGGTTGAGTGGTGCAGTGCTCGTGGGAAAGATTAAAGAAATCTCTGGAACCTCTTAAGACAAATTTACGACCCCAAGCCAAGCGCTTTAATTTAGACGCGGGACGCGAAACCCTTGACAAAGGGAGCGTGTCAACAAAGATTTGGAGCGAAAGGGAAATTAATTTATATCTTGAAGCACAGAAGGAATGCATTCAATCTGAGAAGAATATTGCAACCTCCGTAAAATGAGCAAAATTTTGATACGCGTTATTAGCATAAGTATAAGTGCATATGCCAGATTATTACTTAGCGCGCTTCCTGCACAAAGACCGCCGGAGGGAAGATCTCGCGGGGAAATCTTTAGCTTGGCTACGCGTGACGGGTTATAAATATGCAGTAGTAGTGCACTCGAGAGCTGACTCTTTGACTGTCTCGCGACGGCGACGGGGTGAGACTACGCCAGGAGAACTTCGTGTATCAGACCTGTGCTGCGAGCTGTTAACATCCAGTACTATCTACTTGGGAATAGAAGTAAGTGAATAATTTGCATAATCAAGTTGTATTTTTCTGACTACATGTGTTGTTTGCCTGTCATGGAAATGTACTGCCAATAACTCCACTATCTCGCTTGTAGTTTCGTATAACTTTGAGGGCCAAGTATTAGAAACGAGGTTCGTAATCTGGTTACAGCTCAGATAATATCTGGCCGCTTGGAATAACACTTCTGTTGTAAAAAAAAATGAATTTAGGCACTATTTGTGAATGTGTGTATGTTGGATGGACGTGATGTCGCTCAGAAAGGAGCTTTAAAACGTGTGATATGGGACGTAATTGGAGACTGACATTTAAGCAGAACTCTTGGTAACTTATGTCTCTTTTACAGTTTCCCTTCACGTATACCACGCGAAACATCACCGAGAACGGGAGAGAAGGACAGCAGGCTACAGGAACGAAACAGCTGTCAAGACAATCGAGCATCGACGCGGGGGCTCCAGAAGCAGTGCCCAACGCAAGACTTCACGGGAGCTGTTAGAAGATCCTTCACCAGCCAACATGGACCCAGTGATCTACATCCCTTCGCAGTGGGCAGTGTCATCTGTCAGCATGGGCTAAGTCCCATGGTTCCATAGAGAGCCGCCTCACAATGTCATCGGTACTCCCAGGTCAGGCAATTCCAATTTTTTATAAGCATGGGCTAGATTCAAATTAAAATTCAAGGTTGTGTCAGCCACGATAGTCCTGTAAATAATGGTTGACATAGGATAGGGATGCACAGACCTCGAACTCTGGACGGTAGAATTTATTAGATATTTTATGTTTTCCCCTTGTATTATGTTTGTTTCTGTCAGTGTCATCTTTATACATTGGTCACGGTAGCTAGGTCTTTTAGTAGACGCAGGAATTTCGGGAGCTGCGGATTTCCTTGCATTTTCTTAGTTTTTGTATACAGGATTTCCTTTTATTTTCTTAGTTTTTTGTATATAAGTTTTTCAAACTGAAGACTGATCCCTTGATTTGCACAGATTAGTATGGCTGAAGGCGTTAATCATGAGAGGTAGCTAATTGCACGCATGGAAGTTATATGTATGAGTGCTGTTGATATGATGAATGATTGTGGTAGAGCCAGGGAATTGAACCCGGGTGTCATTATGAAACGTCCTATGGGGCGGATGTGAGATATGAATAATTTGATAGTGCCAGGGAATTGAACCCAGGTGTCATGATAATATGGCCTATGGAGGCAGATGTGAAATATGAATAAGTTTGGTAGTGCCAGGGATTGAACCCCGGTGTCATAATGAATAAGCCTATGGAGGCGAATGAGGTGAAAGTAATATGTATGTCTAAGCCCTATGAAGGCAAAGATAGATGATTTCAGCACTAAATGATCAAATGCGGGTTACTATAAGGTGGCAAGAATTCCCTAGGGTTGAACAGCTGTGCGTAATGTAAGATGCGGGTGGAACACTCAGCCATGTGATGTGTGTGAAGCAGGACAGTCAAGTGTGACGTCAGAGACGGGGTGATTTGTCTCTGTCTGTGTGTTTATTTTTCAAGGGCTAAGGGAGTCGCCCTGGGTTTGTGACCTTGAGTAGAGCGGCTGGTTTGGACCGCAGTTCGTTTGTTTGACTTACATTTTTTTATTCTGTCTACGTAATCTTGCTTCTTGTTTATTTAGCCAGGTATTGAGGGAGGGGGGAAATCTATTGTTGGTATTGATAGATGTGGATACCTTTATTGGGTTGGACGGTGAGCTTTCATCCTGTTCAGGTCTTTTATTGTATAGCTTTGTTTACGGCAGGATATGAGTTCGAGGTCGTGGGATGCAACGTTTACGCATGGGAGATCGCTTTTGATTGTTTTCCATTTTGCACAGATAGTGATCCTATCTTCCTGTTTAGTCTTATTCTGTTGTTCAACCCTTGTTCCAGTCTGGCAGACCGATGGTGTTGGGAGATGGAGGCCCTCAACATGATCATTTTTGAAAATATCAGATATTCGATTCCTTTGTGTACATTCTTTTGGATTTGAGACATTTTGTAATAAACTCATTTTGTTAATTTTTATGAATGCAGCTTGGTTTTTCGTATTCTGTTAATTTTTATTTTAGGTTATTCTTACCTGATTAGTCACATATCCTGTTGTTTATCGTAATTTCACCCTTTGCTTTCCCACGTATTCCCTGAGATGTGCGCGACTGAGTTGCTGTGCGACAAGATACAGGTAAGACTAGGTGCATAAGCTCACGGTTGTGGGAGTTTCTTTCACTACTGTACTCTGGGTTCGAGACCGGCATCCGCCTGGCCGGAACCATAGGGTCCTGTAGGGCACAGTATATCCCTTGATAGGCCACAGAGCGCAGTACGAGACTACTGTTTTCATCTTTTGACGCATATCTTTGCCTTCCTCACTCGTGATATTTTTTTAAACAATGGAGGCTAGACGATGTGGAATCGCCTTCCTTTGCTTTAGGTGGATTTTTAACATATTTAAATGAGCCTTTACCACCATTCATGTCGTAAGTAATGTATTGATTTAACAGGTATGTGCTTTTAGTCGTCACTTTATTATTACTATGTTTGCATAACTCTTTTCACGATCCTTGATGACCGGTCGATGTGCATCTTCTACTTCGGTTCGTGTAAATGACGCGTGCGACTGTGAGAGGTTAATATTATGATTACTGCTGATTTGGAAATTTGGTCTCGAACCCATCACATTTTTGGTGCACTTGTTTTGGTGCATTTGTTTTGGTTGTACCTGGCCGTCTTCGAAGCAACGACTTTCGTGTCGACAAAGTTTTATTTGAAGTCGTACGAAACTCGAGCTTAATGTGATTTGGTGCACGATCCTGCCTGTTTTGCCCGATTATATAAAATACATATACTCTTATTTTGTGCTCCCATAGTGCACGTTATTAGTTGAATATGCGAGATCTGGAGCTGTGTTAAGGTGAGTCATGTGATGTGTATTTGTACCTCGGGTGAATGTTATGAGTGAATGCTGGTGTCTGATGCAAGTAAAAGATGGGCTATCGATTGGTTTATTCATGTTTTATTTCAGTTTCATTTCGATTTTGTTTTGATACCCCATTTTCTTTTCTTGGTACAGATTTGTTATTTACTTGGCCATGTGTTTGTTTGGGCTCGGCCTAACCGCCTGTCGGCCATGTTGGTATTCTTATTTTTCGTATCTCTGCGCATGCCTGTTTTATATTGCTGGACCAAAGATGCTGTACTCAGCACTTTTGGCTGATTCCTTCCTTTACTCCTTGCGTCTTATGTTGATCTCTCTGGTCACGTGGGTAAGAATGTTTTTGTAGTAGGAGGCTTCTATTGTTGTCGCGCGAATTGAGAATGGAAAGATATTCGCTGTGAATAATGTAATCTGAAGTGAAAAAAGAATATTGCCTCTACTACCGTGCGCACGGCAAATTTAATCGAAATACTAATGGTAATGAGGTCACTACTGTATCAGTGAGCTGATAATGAAATATTTGGTGTGTTTTATGATAATTTATGTTGAGCTCACTCCACGATCTCGGCAGGGACGCTTGTGAAGGTATGTTTATGTCTTAAGTTTTTTCTCTGTTATTCGATTGGCTTCTTTTTCCATGTTTTGATTCTATTATTAATTTATTAATAAACCCTGCCCTTATGTTTATTCAGCGTTTCATTTATAGTAGTCTTCTACAATCGTCCTCGTTGGTTAATAACGAGGCCCATCTTGAGCTCAGGGCCGTTTACTGCCTTCCCTAATCGCGGTCCGCACCTCATTCTCCCGTTACGTTTGTTTCATGCGATCTGTAAGGGAGGGGTTCGGCACAGCACTACACAATGAGGCTACTTCATTCCATTGTGAGCTTCAGTGCTATCGAATTCAGTCTTCGGTGAAACATCGGGACCATCACATAACACTGACATGATTTGTAGCGCCGGCCGTCAAATCCTCAATTGCTATTACATTTTATACAAAAAGTTGTCTTAAACCAAGGGTTTCTAACTGGAGGGTGAGGAAAGATGACAAAAATATGTGTTTGTATGAAACTTTGAATTATGAAGTTAAAATTTCAAATGATATCCTAGGGGTTAAATAACAGAGAGTTTGAAACAAATTTAACCCCTTAGAGTGTTGAATGGGGCTTAAGATCCGAAAATAAATACATTCCTTCCTTCCTCCGAAATGGTTTAACGTACGAAGCAAACGTTACAAATAACGTAATATACTCAAAATCCTAGGTTGAAATAGGAAATATATTTATAGTTTCTGTATCTGGGGTACACCTTCTCCGTCCCGCTGAACTGCGCGCCTTCTAGAAGGCAATATGTGTGGTGAATCCGGAACTAATGTAACTGAAGTTACTTGGACATTAAACCTTCAGATGTCTCTACTATTGGTCTATATGCCCCCTCTGGCGGGATTACGGACAATTACCCTTTAAGGGAATTTTCATTTTTCAATGTATGTAAACCTTAAATTTTGTAAATTTGTCATGTGCTAAGGTTGTCAGCACTCCTACGGATTCCTTCTACCTCAGTTATTAACCAATCAGGAATTGTGTGTATATTTCTCTAGCCAATTAAAATTGGGGGTGTGTACATGCATTCTGCCTAACTCAAGAGAGTTCTGAAACTACCCCTCTGAGATGCTATACAAGCTGGGTGCTTTAGGGCCGTATTATCATCTTCATCGCTCCGGTCTAGTGTGTGTAAGGGCGTAATCAGGAGGCAGTGGCAGCAGGGCGGTATTAGGAACGCCCAACAAATCAAGGTAATGGCAGACATCTTTTATCATCTAATAGATCCAGGCAGATAACTCGAGGGGAAGGTTTCAAACATCCTTTATTAATATTAAGTCCTAAAGTCTCTGTTTAAATGTAAATTTCCCTGCTGGGAAATACGTAAATTTATGGAATTAAAGAGTGTTCACAATCTGTTAGGTTACTAAGATCTTCTAAACCTCTATATTCTTCACAATGCTTTGGTACATAATATTCCCCATCTTGTCTTAGCCTCTGCAACTTCGGGCCATAAGCCCATTCAGGATTTTGTGTGTTTTTGAAAAGGAGTTTCGCCTCCTACCCTTTTGTTCATGGCCGATCTTCTGAAACCTTTTATTTTTGCATTAAGGCCATTTAGTATGGGCTCGTATTACCCACGTTTAGAATGTAATTACCGATAGATAAATGCGTAAATGACTGTAAACACAGTTTTTTAAGTTTATCTAGCGAAGAAGCTTGTGCCTCTGAGAGGCTGGACTGTAGTAAATTTTGGAGCTCAGTCTTCTAGGATGTCAGTGAGTGGAGCTCTTGTAAAATAGTGAAGTTTAGAGCTACAATATTCATTCTTTGTAAACTATTGTGTACCTCTATTGTACCTGATTTTTGACTTTAAGTCATTGTTATTGTGGGAGCTGACATGCTCATCTTTATACTATTGTTCTTCATCCAGAATTTCTAACCGTCAAACTTGAAACTGAAAAAAAAAACAGAAATAAAATGGCAAAATTTAGAGCTTTAACATATGCTTCACCCCTCTGGTCCACAAAATTACGATAACACCATTCCATACCTGAAGTGTTAAATGTAGTTAGCCCCGGAAACGAAATTATTCATCTATACAAAAGCGTTGTAATTTTACTTCTTTCAAAATATTTCTCCCCTAAGGTGCTTTGACACGGCTGTCTCTCAAAAACCCAACATTCGCTTTTTCAAAACGGTTTCAGGCACGAACTTAATATTTTACATGAGGGGTGATTTTCTATATCCTAGATGTTAATAAATATTTTAAAATATTCACCCCCTAAATATGCATGAACTTCTGCATTACTGTTCGACTTAAAAAGTCATAACCTCACATATTGGTCGGTTTTACGTCGTATACGAAGGTAGGATTTAGAACATTCCTGTTCTTCTGTATGGGGTTTAAATTAATGTTAGATTAGAAAATAAAGAATCATTCCCCCAAAATCGTTTGACGTAGGGTTTATTTAACAAGCTCAGCGGAACTTGTCAACTTCATCCGCATATGGACTTGTGAATAGACTGAGACAACTCTCGTCCTAATTCCTTCAAGTGCATTAGTTCATTTACGTTCCTAACAGAAACTTTGCTGCGTGCAATAGTATAACTTAGCTGAAGAACACTCCGTTCTACCCTTTTATCAGTTCTTAAGAACACTTTATTATCCTCCATCTCTTCCTGGTTATCTCCCCCTACCCGAATTTCGTTAACTCCTAACACATCCAGACGTATACCCTTGGCTGTCTCTGCCAATTCTACTTTCCCATTAATAATGGTATCTATCTAGGTATTCTGCCTTATGGCAGGTCTTGTCATGGGATGAACCTCTTCCACTGTTGCCTGTCCTGCGCCAAGTTTTTCATGTCCGAATATTTATTTCCTTGGATATTGTCCAACATTTGATATTTTTTCCTTCCTCTTCCTCGTTTGCCTTTCACCATTCCTTCTACTCCTTCTTTCAGTAAACAGTCCCTCCTCAAACAATGTCCGATCCAGTTCATTTTTCTCCTTCTAATGGTTTGTAACATACTTCGTTCTTCTCCAACTCTTCGTAATACCTCCTCATTCCTTACTCGGTCTTCCCATTTCACTCGTTCTATTCTCCTCCATACCCACATCTCTAGTGCCTCCAATCTCCTCTCATCTTTCTTTCTCAATGTCCAAGTCTCTGCGCCATACAGCGCTATGCTCCAAATGTAACACTTAGCAAGTCTTTTCCTCAAATCTTTGTTTAGTGGTCCACAAAATAATTTTGATTTTTTCCTAAAGCCTTCTTTTGCTATGGCAATTCTTTTCTTAATTTCTGTTGTGCAATACATATCATCTCTGATCATACTTCCCAAACACTTGAAGTTACTGACTTGTTCTATTTCTTCTCCTCCTATACAAATATGACAACTTCTACCTTTTCCTCCAATTATCATACTTTTGGTCTTCTTCTTATTAATTCTCATTCCATATTCTTCTAGTTTCGTGTTGAGTTTATCTAACATTTGTATCATTTCACGTTCGCTTTCTCCCATCACAACCATACCATCTGCAAATCTTATACATCCTACTCTCCTACCTACAACACAAACTCCACTATTTCCATTAAAACTTTCATTGATTATTTCTTCGAGATAGATGTTGAACAGTGTCGGTGATAAAGAGCAGCCCTGTCTGACACCTCTTCCTAATTCAATTTCTTCACTCAACTCATCTCCTATTCTCACTCTTGCTCTCTGGTTTATATACAAATTCTTTATTCGCCTTCTATCCCTCCAATCAACTCCATGTTTCTTCAGGATTATCATCAATTTGTCCCATCTGACACAGTCAAAAGCCTTCTCAAGGTCAATAAATACAGCATAAACCTTCCTGTTTTCCTCTATGTACCTCTCTCCTATCACCCTCAGAAGTCCAATGGCGTCTCTTGTTCCAACTCCTCTCCTGAAACCAAACTGTTCTTCACCTATAAAGTTATTCAGCTTTCCATATATCCTTCTGTTGAGCGTCCGCAGTAAGACTTTGGCTGCATGTGAAATTAGACTCAATGTCCTATGTTCTTCACATTTTTTGCTGTTCTTTTTTCTTTTCCATAGGGATTAAGATGATTTCACTGAAGTCCTTTGGCCATTTTCCTGTCATGTATATTTGATTACATAATCCAATCAACTCCTTTCTCCCTTCATTATTTAACGCTTTTAACAGTTCAACAGAAATCTCATCTATTCCCATTGCTTTTCTATTTTTAATCTCATTCAGTGATGCTTCGATCTCTCTTCTCAGTATGGTTTCCCCTTTATCATCCTCTTTAACCATATCTTCCTCCTCTAATTCAAGTTCTTCTTCATTTGGTCGATTGTCCCGATCATATAGCCATTCTATGTATTCTTCCCATATTTTCATTATTTCTTGGGGTTCATATTGAAACGGTAACACCCTACGAGCATTCACGTTTCATTCTTTTATTAAGAGAAGCTCGCTAACACCCGGCCGTAAGCATTTAAAACTTGCGCCGAGCGCACAGGCATAATGGGAACTGCGAGCAAGTTCGCGACGTTCCTGAACACCGGCCAAGGACAAGCGACGTCACGCAGAAGGTTCCTTCGTGTTCCATTGCTGCATGAACGAAATATAAGCGAGTCGCCAGCCTGGGGTAAGGCAGAATGTAAGCAGAGAGCCTGCAGTAAAGCAGAAAGAGAGTGTGCGGTATGCGACGGCAGTGTGCTGAAGGCAGAGAGTGGAGTGAGTCGGCAGTAAGCCGTGAGTCAACGAGTGTGTGCAAGTAAGCACGTCGCGACATAATTCGTCTCTCGGTCCGGCTGTATACTTGAATTCGTTTAAAGACTGTGTTCTCGCCAGCTTGAATTCATTTAAAGACTGTGTTCTCACATAAACTGTGCCAGCTTTGAATTCGTTTAAAACTGTGTTCTTGCATTAATTGTGTCAGCTTTGAATTCGTTTAAAGACTGTGTTCTCGCCAGCTTGAATTCATTTAAAGACTGTGTTCTCACATAAACTGTGCCAGCTTTGAATTCGTTTAAAACTGTGTTCTTGCATTAATTGTGTCAGCTTTGAATTCGTTTAAAGACTGTGTTCTCGCCAGCTTGAATTCATTTAAAGACTGTGTTCTCACATAAACTGTGCCAGCTTTGAATTCGTTTAAAACTGTGTTCTTGCATTAATTGTGTCAGCTTTGAATTCGTTTAAAGACTGTGTTCTCGCCAGCTTGAATTCATTTAAAGACTGTGTTCTCACATAAACTGTGCCAGCTTTGAATTCGTTTAAAACTGTGTTCTTGCATTAATTGTGTCTATCCGTTGAACTGTGTTGCATTATGATCTTAAGTGCCAGTGATAATCTGAAAATCACGACGTACTGGAACTTGGACTGTCATTTATTTCAACAAATGTATTATGCTGGTGGAGTACAGTGCAGAGACTGTACTCGATTTTCTTTATGAAGTGCTTGATCACCGCACCTCGGAAGGTCCTTGATTGTTTCATTTGCGTATTATTCCAAATACGAACTGTGACTCTAACTTTATCCTTGCTGCTGTGGGAACTATTTCGGCGTGCTTCGCCATAGGGAAGTGTCACACCAGTACCCCATGACGTCAAATGTGGAAGCTCCACATTTCCCCGTTCCTGCCTCTGGTTCGAGTCATCAACACTAATACAAACACCAACGACGGAAGACAACGCCGACGCCGACCGCAAGACGACGCAGCCGCCGCGGGACAACGTCCTCTTCACGCCCTCAGGGACAAATCTACAATTCAGCTATAAAAGGTGACATAATTATTTGCCTATTTATTGAATAAACTGAAGGATCCACTTAATCATGAATTTTTCTTTCACTACCCTTCTCTCTTACTCTCTTAGCATGGGCCGTACACGCCTTGTCGTTCCTCATGCTCTCCGATATACTGAAGTACGGGCGTTCCTGTTACAGAGAGAAGGTAGTGAATAGTGGCACCCGTGACGTTGGGGCCAGATTAAAGAGAGTAAAGTGATAAAAATTAACTTTGAAAGCAGTGATATCTTAACTTACCAATTCAAATAAAAGTGCATAGTACGTACGTTAATTCCAGTTCAGTGAATATGTTAAAATTTTACGAAGTTCAATTCAATGACTTTGACGAAATTTTAAACTTTTGGCACAGAACTCTGATCAAGTTTATGGCACAAGTGATTATTTTTCTCTTGCTCTTGCTATGTAAAACATTTCAGGCATAATATTCATGCACAGGCTTATATAAATTTTGATATTTATGTTGGTGAAATTTTGAACTTTACCATTGGACAATAATGGTGATATTTAATTTTATGCACAAGTGTTTGATATTTTGTGTTGGTGAAATTTTGAACTTTACCATTGGACAATAATGGTGACATTTAATTTTATGCACAAGTGTTTGATATTTTGTGTTGGTGAAATTTTGAACTTTACCATTGGACAATAATGGTGATTTTACGTATGAGGTGAATGATTGTATTTTCTGCATTTTGTGAAAATAACGACATTAATATGGAAAATATACTAGCTGCCATTGAGGCTTTAAAAATCAGTCTAAATGACAGGATTACGGAAAGTAACACTAATCTCGGGCGTAGGATTGCTGAATCTAATAACACTTTAGGAGCTCAACTTAAAGAATCTAACAATACTTTAGGAGCTCAACTTAAAGAATCTAACGCGACCCTGGAAGCCACTAAGGCTAGTATAGGTCAACTTAGGGAGGCTAATGAAGCAACTAATCGTAGTATCACTCAACTTAGGGAGGCTAATGAAGCAACTAATCGTAGTATCACTCAACTTAGGGAGGCTAATGAAGCAACTAATCGTAGTATCACTCAACTAAGGGAGGCTAATGAAGCAACTAATCGTAGTATCACTCAACTAAGGGAAGCTAATGATGCCAACATTGTAAAATTGACAGAATCTGTTGATCAAAAATTTGCGGAAGTTAATAATAATTTGGAACGTAGGCTCAATAGTGCAGGTGCCGAAATTGAAAAAAGATTTAAAGAATCTAACAAAAGAATGGATTCTAAGTTTACGGAAATAAATGAAAGATTAACACGTGACTTAGAAACCATTAAGCAAGATATAAAAACACAAGTGGCGGAGGACTTAAAACTTGCTTTCCCGTCTTCTTCTCAGGAAGTCCTTAAAGAAGTAGAAAGCTTAAAGGAAGAATTTCAAGAGTCCCATGCTCAATTATCTCTTGCGCAAACTAAAATCGCGTCTATTCAAGACAAACTTCATGAATCTGTTAAAAATAGTTTCATGAAGTTGGGAAACGAAATTACTCTTCTGAAAAGTCAGCAAGAGGAGGCCGATAAACGTGTCAAGACTCAGTTAGATAATGCTCACACGCAGATTACTCGTATCTGTCGCGATGTAGCAGAAGTCAAGACCGACATAGAGAAGGAGGTCAAGGAAATTGAGAATTCCGTACAGGGGAAAATTAAAACCCTAAAACTTGAACTCCAAGGGGGTATAGAAGCTCTCAACAGCAAAGTATCGCAAATCGAACAGGATGTTTCATCATCTAGCCTTCACAACACTAGTGGAGAATCCATGAATGTTTCCACAATTTTTAAAATAACTGAGGAAAAACCAGCCAAATTTTCGGGAAAGGAGGAGTATACTGCTAAGGAGTTTCTCCTCAACCTCGAAGAATTCTTTCAAGAAAATCACGTTAAGACCGACCGTCGTTTACGAATAGCATCTCGATTGTTAGAAGGCAAGGCGTTAATGTGGTTTACCGCTTTTAAATTCAGTATTAACACTTACGAAGAATTTAAGGAAGCCTTACTTAGACGATTTTGGAGTGCTGAGGCTCAGCACCTGATAAAACTTCAATTATACTCTAGAAAGTATAACACGTCCGTCAATTCCTCGCGATATTCAGATTATCTCATATCTCAGCTTAAAAAAATGCAGTTTTTCGACCCTCCTTTACCGGAGCAAGAACTTATTCAGGTCATAACGCTGCAATTTCCACCAAATGTTCAGGAAATATTGGTGGCAGCAAACGTCCAGGACTTGGAGCAGCTCGATGATGTCCTGAGGAAACTCGATACTGCGAACACTCAGAGCGCAGCAAAAGCAGGTCGAACCAAAGAAACTACAACCAACTTTACGGAAATGAAAACTCCAGTTCAAGTAAATCCAGAACCGCGAGAAGAAAGAGAAACTCGCCGAGATATTCCGTTTCGGTATAGAAGATCTAGGAATCGCCCCTACGAAGGGAGGGCTAAGTTTCAACCTGGACCTTCATGGAGGCAGGCAGCTAATCAACCCAATGATAATAGAAACTCCCAGCGGGAAGAATTAGAGAAACGTTGGAGAGAGACTACGGAATATGTAAGGAATAAGAACAGGGAAGAGGGCTTACCTGGAGCAGCTTCTTTGGAATACCAGGCAGAGATACAGAGAAGAAATGAGAGAACGGAAATGGATCCAAGAGCTACGGGTACAAAAAAAAACTTTGTCGAAACAATAAAGAGACTGCCTGAAAACCCGGAGGGAGGAGAAGTAGTATGTAGCGCACTCATTAACCATTGGTATTTAGAGGATGCAGATTTACTATATGAGGATTCAACACCACGACAGCCTCAGATACAACGCGGCTTACCGATCATTATCATTAAGTTAGGCAATATGATTGTCCACTCTCTAGTAGACTCGGGATCGCAAGCCTCACTAATTTCGCAGAAATTAATAGATGTGGCGCAGGAGACGACCTACATCTCCATCTTGCCGGTTGCTCAAGTTAAGGTTAAAGGCATAGTTCCTGACAAAGCTATTAAATGCAAATTCCAAGCGTTTCTTGAGTTAGAAATTGGTGGTGTTAAGTTCCAACATCTATTTTTGATCTTGACGCAAATGAAATTCGACTTAATTCTTGGATCAGACTTTCTCATTCAACATGGGGGAATCATTGATTATCCCGCTAATGTGATTAAATTTTTTCACGTCGAATCTGTAGGGCTACAGTTGGTTACTTATAATGACGTGAAGAATCCGGAATGTGAGACCCCGGTGGGCATAGTAGAAGGCAAGATGAGCGAGGCTCCGCCTGTCGAAGAAAGCGTCCACGAAGAGGGGCGACCCGAGGAAGTGGGATCCGTAGAGGACCAGATGGCGTCCATTATCGATGATGAGTTTAACGAGGACCACTACAACTTCACGCTTTACGCCAATGTAGCTGAAAGCCCAGATTACGATGATGATAAAGTAATAAAGGCAATCCAAGAGCTTTTTAAGAAGTTTCCAGATGTATTTTCTGAGAAACCTGGAGTCATTAAGGGTTTCAAGCACCACTTAGATGTTACTGACACATCACCTTATAAGAAACGGCCTTATCCGATACCCATGAAGTACTTGGAAGAAGCACGGGTCATCATTAAACAGATGGAGAATGATGGAATCATATCAAAATGCGTCACACCTTACATTAATCCTCTGGCTATAGTAAGAAAACCAAATGGTAATCTGCGCATATGCCTCGATGCGAGGGCTTTGAACGATAGGCTTGTGCTAGAATATGACCACCCTCCCCTACTCCGGGATGTAATTAGGAGATTTCATAACATGAAAGTATTTTCTGCTATGGCATGGCTTCTTCATATTTTCACATTTTATTGGATGAAGATAGTCGGAAATTTACCGGATTCATCTTTGATAATGTCACTTATGCCTTTAATAGACTCCCTTTTGGCATTAAGAACTCTGGTGCAGTTCTTATCAGAGCCTTAGAGGAACAACTCTCCGATGAAGTAAAGGCAATCACCACCATTTATGTGGACGATATCATCATCGCGTCCGAGTCCCTGGAACAACATGTGCGAGATGTTCATAAGGTGTTGGAGGAATTACAGACCAAGAACTTTAAAATTAACGCCAAGAAAAGCCAGTTTTTCAAAACTGAAATTTTGTTTTTAGGCCATCTTATTGGAGGGAATGGGATCAAGCCCAATCCGGCTAAGATTCAATGTATTCTAGAATTTCCTAAACCCACAAGAATGAAACACATCAGGCAATTCTTAGGCCTCTGCCAGTTCTTCGCGCAGCATTGCCCTAATTTTACTGAAACGGTAGCACCCCTGCAGCAGTTGTTGAGGAAGAACAACAGGTGGAAGTGGACTGATGTCTGCGATAAAGCATTTGTGGCGACAAAACAGATGTTGAAAGACAATGTTCAACTCGCCTATCCTAATTACGAGCTACCCTTTTATATTGAATGTGACGCCAGCCACGTAGGGATCGGTGCAGCTCTTTTCCAAATTGATCCAAGGGAACCTGAAGTTCGCATCTTTCTCTCGTTCATGAGCCGCAAGTTGAGACCCCATGAAAAGACTTATACGATAACAGAGTTAGAAGCCCTTGCCGTAGTACATTCTCTCATTTACTGGAAGAAAATAATCTTTGGATATCCGGTGATCATTTGCACAGATCATCAAGCACTGACGTTTATTCTCAAGTCAGACATTACAAGCGAACGGATAATCCCGATGGGCGCTGTTTGTACAGCAATTTGATATCACTGTTGTTCACAGGCCCGGAAGGAAAAATATCCTAGCCGACGCATTAAGTCGGAATCCGACAGATGAGGTTTCGATCCATGCGATTGAAGTCATGAATGAGGAAGACGAAGAGTTCTTGCGACGACTAAAGTATCTAGCGCAAGCTCAAGGAAGAGATCCTCTAAGCCATAAGCTGATTCGTTTTTTAAAAGGATTTATCCCTCAAGACGACGACGAGTATCCTCGTATATCTAGGATAGCTCAAAATTTTTGCTACCATGATGGCCTACTTCACAAGTACGTCGACCTCGCTAGAACAACAGATCGTATTTATGCCCCTCCTCGAATAAGGACTGCTATTATATGGCATTGCCATTCCATTTCTGGACACGCCGGTACGGACAAGGTCCTAAACCTGATTAGAGAAAGGTTTACCTGGGAATACTTACGCCGTGACATCCGTAACACCATTAGGACTTGTGATATTTGCCAAAGGATCAAGCCCAATAACAGGCTCCTCCGGGAATATCCACGACCTCTAATACCTGAAAAACCTGGCCAGATCTTCGCAATGGACCTATATGGACCTTTGCCCAAGGCGTTACGTGCCAACAGATACATTGTTGTCACCATAGATGCATTTTCTAAATACACTATGTTGCTTCCAATTCAGAAGGCAAATACCGGGAACATTCTCCGCAGGATTCGTCGAAACATCATCCCCGAGATGGGCAAGCCGGAATTTCTCTTAACAGACCATGGAAGTCAGTTTACCTCCATGGAATTCCAACTTGCACTGGAAGAACTTGGGATAAGGCATATCATGAACTCCATCCGACACCCGGAAGCCAACCCAGCCGAACGGGTTATGCGCGAAATTGCCAGATTCTGTAGATTGTATTGTGGACAACAGCATTGGAAGTGGGTTGAAGTTCTGCCCATTATGCAAAGGATCGTCAATACCACCATGCATGAGTCTATTCAGGACATCCCTTTGAGTGTACATAAAGGCCTCACCCCTGACAGACCTTGGGATCGAGTTTTACCTGATCAACCTGACGCAGCAGTGAGCCAACAAGCTCGCATTACCGAGGCACTTCGGCAATTACGACATGCTGCTCAAATCCGAGAAAAGAAGTTACGACATCACAAGTTTCGACAACCCTTACAAGTGGATGACCTAGTATTAATACGCAAGCCTGCAGTTTCACACCCTGACCAGGGAATTTACGCCTAATTTTGTCCCTTGTTCATAGGACCCTTCAGGATACTTACCGCACTAGATAATGGTGCCTACGAAGTAGGAAGGGCAGATAGCGACGTTGAGGGAATCTTCAACCCGGCCAATCTCAAGAAATACTTTACTAGGAGATGAGCGAAAAGAAAATCGCCCAGCAATTTTCTTTTTCCCGAGCAGGGGGGGAGATGAAACGGTAACACCCTACGAGCATTCACGTTTCATTCTTTTATTAAGAGAAGCTCGCTAACACCCGGCCGTAAGCATTTAAAACTTGCGCCGAGCGCACAGGCATAATGGGAACTGCGAGCAAGTTCGCGACGTTCCAGAACACCGGCCAAGGACAAGCGACGTCACGCAGAAGGTTCCTTCGTGTTCCATTGCTGCATGAACGAAATATAAGCGAGTCGCCAGCCTGGGGTAAGGCAGAATGTAAGCAGAGAGCCTGCAGTAAAGCAGAAAGAGAGTGTGCGGTATGCGACGGCAGTGTGCTGAAGGCAGAGAGTGGAGTGAGTCGGCAGTAAGCCGTGAGTCAACGAGTGTGTGCAAGTAAGCACGTCGCGACATAATTCGTCTCTCGGTCCGGCTGTATACTTGAATTCGTTTAAAGACTGTGTTCTCGCCAGCTTGAATTCATTTAAAGACTGTGTTCTCACATAAACTGTGCCAGCTTTGAATTCGTTTAAAACTGTGTTCTTGCATTAATTGTGTCAGCTTTGAATTCGTTTAAAGACTGTGTTCTCGCCAGCTTGAATTCATTTAAAGACTGTGTTCTCACATAAACTGTGCCAGCTTTGAATTCGTTTAAAACTGTGTTCTTGCATTAATTGTGTCAGCTTTGAATTCGTTTAAAGACTGTGTTCTCGCCAGCTTGAATTCATTTAAAGACTGTGTTCTCACATAAACTGTGCCAGCTTTGAATTCGTTTAAAACTGTGTTCTTGCATTAATTGTGTCAGCTTTGAATTCGTTTAAAGACTGTGTTCTCGCCAGCTTGAATTCATTTAAAGACTGTGTTCTCACATAAACTGTGCCAGCTTTGAATTCGTTTAAAACTGTGTTCTTGCATTAATTGTGTCAGCTTTGAATTCGTTTAAAGACTGTGTTCTCGCCAGCTTGAATTCATTTAAAGACTGTGTTCTCACATAAACTGTGCCAGCTTTGAATTCGTTTAAAACTGTGTTCTTGCATTAATTGTGTCTATCCGTTGAACTGTGTTGCATTATGATCTTAAGTGCCAGTGATAATCTGAAAATCACGACGTACTGGAACTTGGACTGTCATTTATTTCAACAAATGTATTATGCTGGTGGAGTACAGTGCAGAGACTGTACTCGATTTTCTTTATGAAGTGCTTGATCACCGCACCTCGGAAGGTCCTTGATTGTTTCATTTGCGTATTATTCCAAATACGAACTGTGACTCTAACTTTATCCTTGCTGCTGTGGGAACTATTTCGGCGTGCTTCGCCATAGGGAAGTGTCACACCAGTACCCCATGACGTCAAATGTGGAAGCTCCACATTTCCCCGTTCCTGCCTCTGGTTCGAGTCATCAACACTAATACAAACACCAACGACGGAAGACAACGCCGACGCCGACCGCAAGACGACGCAGCCGCCGCGGGACAACGTCCTCTTCACGCCCTCAGGGACAAATCTACAATTCAGCTATAAAAGGTGACATAATTATTTGCCTATTTATTGAATAAACTGAAGGATCCACTTAATCATGAATTTTTCTTTCACTACCCTTCTCTCTTACTCTCTTAGCATGGGCCGTACACGCCTTGTCGTTCCTCATGCTCTCCGATATACTGAAGTACGGGCGTTCCTGTTACAATATATCATTGTGCCATCTGTAGCCTCTATTTCCTTATTGCTGTTGTTCCTTCTCTTTTCTCTGAATACTATATTTGTTGCTTCCTTGTACATCAAGTCATATTTCCCTTCTTTCTCCAGTTGCTCTATCTCATCACACTTTTCTGACAACCATTTCTTCTTTGCCTTTTCTGTTTCTCTTCTTAATTCATTATTTAACTTCCTGTAGTTACGCTTTCCTTCTTCTGTATTTACTGTTTTCCATTTCCTGCGTTCCTCCATTTTACTTATCATTTCTGATGTTATCCATCCTTCTTTGCCCTTTTCCTCTCCTTGACTCCAAGCGTTTTCTTAGCTGCTTCTTTTATCCCATTTTTAAAAGTTTCCCATCTCCTTTCTACGTTTTCTGTTTCATTTCCTAATGTATTATTGTTACAATACTCATCCTCTAGTTCTCTACACTTGTCTTTATCTTTCAGTTTCTCAATATTAATTTCTTCTCTCTTCTTTCCTTTCCATACTATTTTCAATTTAATCATTACCTCTGCTACAACTAATATATGGTCAGAATAAATGTCTGCTCCTGGGTAACATTTAGCATTCTTTAGGCAGTTTCTGTACCGTTGTTGTATCATTATATAATCAATTTGATATTTCTTGTCATCTAATCGAGATATCCAAGTATACCTTCTCCTTTTGTGGTTGTCAAACAAAGTGTTTCCAACCACCATGCAATTTTCATTACAGAATTCAATCAACCTTTCTCCCCTCTCATTTCTGTCTCCCAATCCAAATTTACCAATGGTCTTACCATCTGATCCTTCACCAACAACCGCATTCCAATCACCCATTACAAAAATACATGCATTCTTTTCCTTTTTCTCAATGAGTTGATCTATCTTCTCATAACACTCTTCTACCTCTTCATCAGAATGATTACAGGTCGGCATATAAACTTGAATGATCACTAAGTCTTTTCTTTTCCCGTTCAGTCTTATCATCATAATCCTTCCATTGATATATTCAACCTTCATAACTTTGTTCTTCAGACGTTTTCCAATCAGTATTCCCACTCCATGCAATCCATTTTTATCTTCACCCGAATAGTACATTCGGAAGTCACCGCTTTCTAGTTCTCCACATCCACCCCATCTCACTTCACACATTCCAAGTACATCCAAATTATTTCTCTTCATCTCATATTTAGCGTTTTCTAATTTTCCTTCCTGTAAAAGGGTTAGAACATTCCATGTCCCTATCCGCAATAATTCTTCTTTCTTCTTCTCCTTCCTTCCATATTTTAAAAACCTCGTTGTACACCCCTCCCGGAGATCCGAATGAGGGGAATCTTTACCTCCGGAATCTTTTACAAAGAGGTCCATCTCATGAACGTCTTGGAAGATACTGCCAGTGGTGGTTTCCCGTAGCCCTCCACTGTCCTCCACATCCTGTCGGCTCGCTGACCCAGATTCCCGCTGGGGTTGATACCCAACCTTCCGCTGGGTTGCTCAGCTTAACAGGGGCACCACGTGTATGTAGAAATGTGGAGAATTGGGGTGAGAGAGGCTAAGAGAACTCTCTTGTTGAGTTCTTATATTCGTATCTCACCCCCATTTATTAGCCAGAGTCACAAGGTTGAATTAATAACTCCCCCAGCTCACCGTCAAATTCAATTTCGTTCGCCAAGTTGTGTCCATGGAGTCCCTCGCCTCTCAAATGGAAGTGGGACTCCGTTACTATATAGGTCCAAGGCTTGCTTCAGAAATTTATCTTAGGTTTCTAAAATCAGGAATGCTTCCATTTGATCGACATGCTTTTAATGATAAAGATTTCCTATGCATTTCTATGCTAGGTAGGCCTGCAGTTGAAGCCTCATGTGGTGAAGCAAATGGGTCTTCGTAAGACATAGTCCTACTGTGCTAACCCAGACAACGGATCTTCTGAAACACCGCTCGTATGTGTGTGTCTTGTAAACATTCAAAAATATAAGAACATACTTGTTAGTAGTATTTTCGGTCCATTGTGCTCCATCCAGCACAATACTTCTACGTCCTGGGTATTTTACTATTATCTGAGGTCGGCACTTTGAATGGATTTACCCTGCTTTTAATAATACAGTAATAATAATAATAATAATAATAATAATAATAATAATAATAATAATGTTATTTGTTTACGCCCACTAACTACTGTTACGGTTTTCGGAGACACGGAGGTGCCGGAATTCAGTCCCGCAGGAGATCTTTTACGTGCCAGTAAATCTACCGACACGACGCTGACCACCGGACTGGGCCTGATGCCAGTACTGATGGATTGTACGAGTTTCTGCGGTTAATGTGTTGGTGTATTTGAAAATGTGTAATTTGTTTCACAATTTGTTTTACGTCAACACCGACACATAAAGTTCTTATGGTGACGATGGGATGGCAAAGGCCTAGGAGTGAGAAGGAAGCTGCCGTGGCCTTAATTAAGATACAGCCCCAGCATTTTCTTGGTGTGAAAAAGATGCGTATTAAGATGAACACAAATAGATGGAGGAATTAAGCAGATGCGATTAAAATCTCCGACCTAACCCTCTGAAGTAGCCTGCTCTGGCCATTCAGCCAAAGCGCCGGGTATGTAAATAAATAAATAAATAAATAAATAAATAAATAAATAAATAAATAAATAAATAAATAAATAAATAAATAAATAAATAAATAAATAACTTCGCCATTGTCGGTCCCAAGCCCCGGGCCTCATCTTGCAAGTGATGGAGAAGGAGGAGGGGAGGAGTAACAACCTCGTTAAAAAACCTGGGTCCATCTGGCTCCGGATGGTAGCACCCTGTAAGGGCCCTTGCCTAATGTTACAGGTGAAACCTGGTCAACGGTTTCGAAGGCGAATGAGGAATTTAATGTCCCAACGGCCGAGAGAGCGGAAGAACCTAGTGGAGTAAAGCACGAATAAAAAATAATTTAGGACTAACAATCCGATCTTATCTTGGAATTAATTTCATACCTTATACAATGTACAATTTCAATTGCAGAATGGAAAGTCCGATGAATGAAACCACTACCCCCACGTGGTAGCTCGGAAGAGAAATCCACCATTGGGTTATGCAATGCATCGGGACCTAGTGTTCTGGGGAGTGCCAACATCTGCAATAATGGTGAGTCGGAGCATCCTTGGAGTCCTTTCAGACTCAAATTTAACAGGAAATTCTTTGCAGGCACTCTTAATGTAAATTCCTTCCTAAAAACTGACAAAGAGAAAGAACTAAAAATTTTCTTAGATAGACATGAAATCTAGATCTTAGCAGCTCAAGAGATACGGTTTATGGATGAGAATGTAACAGAAACCAAAGATTATAGAATATTTTAAAGGTAAACCGGCAATCAAAATTATGAAAGGAATGCCACTACTAGATACCGCCTTTTATGTCCATAAAGCAATAGTTGATAATATTATGGAATTAAAAACTAGTTCAGAAAGGTTATCTCTTCACACACTTAAATGCAAAACAAAAATATTCATTTGTTAACTGTCATGCACCAATAAATGAAGATAATAGGAAGAACTCAAGTAAAACTGAAAAATTCTGGAGTCTTCTAGATGATGAAATACCAAAAATTCCTAAATCAAATGTTATTATTCCACTAGGTGATTTTAATGCACAGATAGGCAAAGAAAAAGTTTTCAGCAAAACAGTAGGGGCATATCCGGCACATAAAAGAATAAAGAAAAATGGCATGAGACTAATTAATCTCTGTAAATCCTTTCACCTAAAATTAATGTCGACCTTCTTTAAGAAACTTCCAAGAAAGGCTTAAATATGGGTGTCCCCAAACCCGATGTTTGGTGAGTTTCAATTGGACCATGTATTTAGGAAATTATGAATGTTAAAGTAATAAGAAGTGGGGAGTTTGACTCCGATCACTACCTCCCTAAAACTAAGCTAAAGCTTCTACGTCGCAGGAGTCAAAGAAGGCCGAGAAAATTAATTAAATAAAACATAGGTAGGCTCAACTTTACACAAGCAACTATAGAATACTTTCAGGAAGAAATTAAAATAACTCAGCATGGCAAATGGACAGAATGATCTAAACAGATTAATAGTGCAGCAAAGAAAGTATTTGGATCAGTTAAAACTATAAAGAAAGTATGGTGGAATAACGTATGTGAGGAAGCACTAATCGAAATGTCGAAAAAATGGAAATGTTCCGGAAAGAATGAACACTATGAGCTATTCAAACTACAGTACAAAGAAAAGAAACAACACGAATAATAAAGCAGGTTAAAATATCTTTTGAAAAATCGCAGCTAGTAGAAATTGAGATTAATTTTGTAAGAAATAATCTGGAAATTTCTATCGGACCTTTAAGAATAACCTGAAAGGTTGTCGTTCCCCGAGTATTTGCTTCAGAGATGCAAATGGTAAAATTGGCCTTAACAATGTCGAGAACTGTGAGACTCTGGAAAAAGATTTCGAACACCTGCTGAACTGCCTTGAGCCAAATCATAAATTAAAATTTTCAGAAATTCGCGAAAATCTAGAAGCTGATTCACCTCCAACAGCGGAAGAAATTAAGGAAGCCTTAAAAAATCTTAAAAATAACAAAGCTAGTGGGGAATACTCCATAACAGTTGAACTTTTAAAATGGGCTGAACCAAAAATTATAGAAGATCTACAAATAATCTTTGAAGAATTTGGGAAACAGAAAATATCCCAGATAATTGGAAAGTGCCTCTAATACACCCATTACACAAGAACGGTAACAAGAAAGATGTCAACAACTAGAGAGGTATCTCTCTCTTGCCAGTTGCTTAAAAGATATTATCAACAATACTACTAAACAGAGTAAAATTGACACTGGACAGTCAATTAGGTGAATATCAAGGTGGATTTAGAGAGGAAAGATCTTGCTCCGAACAGATTTTCAAACTGAAATATATAATTCGACACAGATTAAAAAATTCCAAAGACATAGTTGTAACATTTATTGACTTTATAAAATCTTTTGACTCTGTTGATAGGGAAACCCTAGATAAAGCAATCCGTGATTTTGGAGTTAAAACTAAATTGGCAAACCTAATTCGTGAAACCCATTCAGACACTATCTCGAAAGTAAAATTTATGGGTGAAATGTCTCGACCTTTCAAAATAAATACAGGTGTCAGGCAGGGCGATGGTTTATCTTCACTCCTTTTCAATTGTGTCATGGAAAAAATTGTAAGAATTTGGAATGAAAAACTGAAAGGATCCAAAATATTGCCACTCGTGCTGGGGAAAAAGAACAAAGGTGTTGCAATAAATTGCCTACCATTTGCAGATGACTTTACCATACTTTCAGAAAGCCTTACAGATGCAGCAATATAAGTCAATCTCCTTGAAAAGACAGCCAACATGACAGGGTTGAGAATCTCTGCCGAGAAAACAAAATTTTTGACGAATATAAGAAGTGCCCCGAATAATACATTTTATTGCGCACAATGTGCATAGGGGTTCAAAATCAGATAAAAGAGCGTGGCGTCTAATGCGCTCTGCATAAGTGTTAGTCCTTAATAAATTCACTAATCGAACAGGACCTCCAGGAACACTTTTAGATATATCTTTCACATACTTGGTCACACACACAGTTTATGTTCGGTTCGTGAAATACTTTGCTTTTACACATCTTGAAGTGGAATCCGTGCACAGCCAATCTCGTAACTATGTGTCTCAGTTGGTAGCCCGTTTCCAACCATTTCGGATCCGTCATGGGCTCCGTTGAGTAGAAGTCTTCGCAAATGTACCTCTTTTTCCTCTAAGTTTATGCAACAGGTCACCGTATGCTGCGCCTCCTGGTAGAACAAGATTGTATCTCAGGTCCTCAATCGGGAAAGTTTCTCTCGCGAGTTCATATACAAGTCGAGATCTTGTAGTCGTTAATACACTCAGGACTCGCTTCAGATATCTGGATTTTATCTTTTCCAGGTCTTCTAATTGCTTCACACTCAGAAATTCACCTATGATATCAAGCCCATAGGTTAACACTGGTAGCACTTTTATTCGAAAAAGCACCATGGCTGTATCTACTGCAATTTGTGTGATATTCTCAATGTTATTCATCGCTTTCAGAGCTGCAATCATTCTAGCTCTTATATGGATCCTGAAACTGCTGCATGTGGTCTGCAAGGTTACACCTAGGTATATGAAACTGTTAACTCTGCTAAGGCGGACGTTATTATACCATATGTGCTCTGTTTCCTTTAGTTTACCTCCTTTCCTGAATACGACTAGTTCAGTCTTATCCTCATTTATTTACATTTCATTCCTGTTTGCCTAGTCCACTAGCAAGTTCATCGCACGTTTTAATTCTGTTATATCTTCAGCCGCAATTGCCATGTCATCAGCTTACAGGTACATTTCTGTGTCTGTCGTTTCCTTTATCTCTGACACTACATCAGAGGTGAAAGCGTTAAATAATATAGGGCTAAGTGGATCACCTTGAAGAACTGCTATAGTCTACGGAATCCAATCTAACGAACCAATGCCGTCGTCCACCTATATATAATTCTCAGCCAACAGGTTTGATATGAGTGTTGTGACATTAGATGTTCCGATTAACTTCTCCAGCTTATCTATGAGTAACCTTCTGTTTACCCAATCAAATGCCTTGGAGTAGTAAATGAATGCCACAAATAATTTGCCTCGTGGCATTTCTAGGGTCGTACGAATGTGTTTCAGTAAATTCTCCAGTGCCATCGTTGTAGATCTTTTACGTCTGAACCAGAGCCATCTACAGTTAAAGCCGGAAGGTACGCTTGGCAACGCTGTATCTGTCAAGCGGAGGCCGAGAGAAAAGGGGGCGTGTCCGATTTTGAATGACTTCACCCATATTCACTACATTTAGACCAACACGATGATTGTGATAAATGCACACTCTTCGTAAAATGGTACTAAGAAACACACACACCAGTAAATGCATTCACTGATGTTAGAAATACACGTTTAACATGAAAACAAACCACTTTAAGAACAGTACTCACAAGCTCGATTATTGTGGAGCGTCGATAGCTTCCTCCGCTTAGTGTTTTTTATCCTCACTGCAGACATAACTCGTGTTCTTCATCTGCTTTCAGCACTTATTTAACACGACATTGGAAAATGTAGACAATAAACAATCTATCGCACCATTATTGTCACGCCCACAATGACGGCGTTCAAACCAGAACTGTTGATTGTCATCTCTTCCTAAAGGAGCTCAGGATAGAGAGAACAGAAATCATTCTTTATAATTTTCACAACCCAGATGGTCTTCGTATACCACTGTTCTGCAGAAACACACAATGCAATGTGATGGCACCACTAACCCACCTCTCTGAAGTTCTTCAAAATAGGGATCACCAGTTTCATTACTCTGCAGGAGACCTGAACAAGTGTCACAGCTTATCCTTCTGGATATTATACTTATTGTATACCCAGAAATGCACAGCATATTACCCCTGACATCTCAAAATGCCCACAAAAGAAATTCACATGATAAATGTGAGTCTAACTTGTTTATTATTTCCATACTGAGCCCAATAACATATGTCTTGATGGAATCAGCCATTTATAATTGGCTACAGCTAAACCTCACTTTTCCATACCATCACCACCACCACCACCTCAACCCTAGAACACCTTTAATTCTAATTTTCATCCCACTTTCTTGGACTTGAAGTGCAGTAACATTGTAGTTACAACCAATTAGCTATAAGTACTAACTAAGCTTTCTTTCTAAGTTATCACTTTGAAAGTTTCTTGACAGTAATAATTTGCTTTCACAATTACAAACGAAACTTTTGAATAGGGTGTAACTCTTTCTCCTTTTAGTGCAAATAATAATAACAATGTTATTTGCTTTACGTCCCAATAACTACCTTTACGGTCTTTGGAGACGCCAATGTGCCGGAATTTAGCCCCTCAGGAGTTATTTTACGTACCAGTAAATCTGCCGACACAAGGGTCTTTTCTTTTAATATTTTCGATAATAAATATTTTGGAAAATTTGGGAAAATAATTGGACATGCATCAGGGAGAAATTCATTAGGTTTAGGCGATAGTATAGTTACGTTGACTTTACTGTCACAAATTTTATCCCCTGTTGAAAAACTTTCGTGTGTGACATGCTTTATGCATACGACTGAATCCTTCCCATGTTCCCAATTATCCCGTTTAAAATGACAAATCCATTTTTGTTTTAATTCCTCGTCTGAAGGAAAACTAAACGAGGTAACAAAACACTTTTTAATGCTATAGTTGTTACGATACATAAGAACACAACATTTTTTCGGCATCTGCAAATACACGAAACATTTTATTAATAAGCCAAATTCAGTCCGCACCATCACAAAAAAATAACGTTATTGATTTAACGTCGCACTAACTACTTTTACGGCTTTTTGGGAGACGCCGAGATGCCGGAATATTTCCCGGAGGAGTTCTTTAACGTGCCAGTACCGACACGTGGCTGACGTATTTGAGCACCTTCAAATACCACCGGACTGAGCTGGGCTTAGAAAGCCAGCTCTACAGTCCAAGCTATTCAGCCCTGGTTAGCCTTCACATTATTTCGATAATAGGCTCTGCATATGCTTATTCTGTCACGTATCTTGTTATATCTAGGTACTCGAACATATTCGTGAAAAATGAAATGAAACACAAGACGAAGTTCACTAGACAACAACATACACGGATAGATCCCGCGCTTTCACCTTGGCCTCCACTGGACGTTGACAAACTTACATAACTCCGGCTTGTAACTGTAGTCGGCTATGGTCTGAACCCCAATTGCTCCTCTGGTAACAGTGGATCCAATTTATTCATCACTCTCTTCGTTAAGATCCTCGTCAGGAGTTTCAAACCTGTTTGTTCCATCGCGATCCCTCTGTAGGAATTCGGGTCATCTGCGTCTCTTTTCCCCTTATATAGCATTCGGATTGTTGCATTCCTCCAATCTGTTCGGACCCTTCCAGTTTCGAGGCGTTTGTTCAATAAGTCACTCCATACCGGTAACATTTCCCTCACTGTCTCTTTTAGATGCTCATTTCTGACTCCATCCGGTCCTGGTGTTCTGTTGCTTCTTTCTTCGTTGATGGCCTGAACGATTTCATCTTCCGTTACGACATCTGATGGTTCTCTGTGTTCTGGACACCTGAGTGTTGGTCTCGTGTCTCTCGAAGCAGTTGTTTTGTTGAGGTGTGATTTCCATGTTTCCATATCGATATTAGAATGTATTTTGCTCGTTTTCGGCTGTAGAGCCTTGTATGGGTCCAATTTAGCTTCTTCTATGATCCTTTTCTGTTGTTCTTCTATGTACTGAATTCTTTTCCTCTTCAGGAGCTCTTTGTACGAACTCTCTGTTGCCAGTTCTCTTCCAGGTTTTCCATGTTCCTTCTTTCTCTTGCTCTGTTCAATTTTTCGAATTTGCTTCTCCTTGCCTCATAACATTGTTTGTCGAACCAAGGTTTTGACTCTCTCGTCCCTAGGCTTAGAGGAGCCGCTTCTTCATAGCAACTTGCTATCTACCATGCTACGGAATCTATTTCACCTTCATCTATCATTGTCTTCACTGGTCGATCAGGCTTGTGTTTGCTTTTACTTTATTTATGTCTATATTCTTTCTGATTTTGATTCCTTTTCTTAGGTCAGCCGTCTCCCTTTTCTTCGTGATGATGTCTGTGCTCACTGGCAAGCGCTTTCTTACAATGGAGCCTTCTTTGAGGACCAGCTTTGTTTTTCCCGATGTTATGAGACCCCTTGAAAGCATTACATCTATTGTGCTGCCTCCATTTGGTCCTACATATGTCCATTCCTGTTTCTGGTTTAACAGCACGAATCCACTGTGTCTCAGGTAGTACATAACTTCTTCAGTTTTCGAACTGTGTTTATCTACTGGAAAGTTCAAGTTACCGACAATTAACACCTTTTCTTCATCATTTATCATATTCAACGCATTTCGAAGTGTATCAACTATGTCTGCTGCAGTGCGTTCCGGGCTGAAGTATACTGCCATGATCACTAATATTTTCATTCGTAAAGTCAATTTGTTTTCGTCTCTCAACAGTTGTTTACATGGGGTTAGATGGGGTTTAACGAGTACGGATACCCCTCCTGATGACCGTCCCATTTTCTTGAGTTGATTGGCGTACACATAATAGTTGTAGTAACCTGGTACATTTATTACTGAGTCCTCCCTGATGAATGTTTCTGTTAGTACACATATGCCAAATTCCTCTAGTATGTTACTTGTGCACCTCTCAGTCCTTCTACATTCCAAGTCATTGCTGTATACTACGAAATTTCCAAGGTTTCCGAAAATGCTGACATACTACACGGGCGGGCCAGAACGAACTATCATGCACTCGTTCTAGGTCTTTGTACGGAATTCCAATTTTAAATGCTGTGCCGGTTGGCCTCTCGCTAACTGTATCACAGAACACCTTTCCGTCTATACCGTTTTCCTTGAGATATTCGCATATGTCATCCTTGGCTGTATTTGGTTCCAGTCTTCTTACACATAACCATGCGTTTGACTCCGCTTCGTTGGGTGGTTGCACCACGAATATCGTCAAGCTCACTCCCGGTTTTCGTCTCTCCTCTTTTATCTATCCCTTTCCTCTCGTATACATTCCAGTTACTCTCATTTTCTATTCGGTAGTCTCCGGATTCTAGTTCTTTCATTACTTCCCTTCCTTCTTTGTTCGCGATAAAATCTCTTGATTCTTTAACCGCTAGTTTCTGGTTGCCATTTGGTATTTCTTCTTTGCCATGCATCGCCTCATTCAATGATGTTAGCTCATAGGTTATCATTGTGGGACGTTCCTGGTTGTGTGTTATTCCTCTTCCTTGCTCTGAGGCGGGGGCTGAGGAGCTTTCTCTTTGATTGTCATTTGTCTAGTTGATGTCCTTTGATTTTCCATATGCCTTTCTATCTCCGTTAGTATCATGGTTTTAATTTACACCAATTTATTTTCCATGCTTTTTCCATGTTAACGAACATGTCCTCCAACCTTGCAGTTATCTTTTCTAGTTTGTCTTCGTTGCGTGTTTTTTTCAAGACCGCTGGCTTGCATTCTGTGCACAACCATCTTAGTTTGCAGTGTCTTCGTTTGATAATATCCCATTCACCTTTAGATATGCCACAGCAATCTACGTGGTGCCATTTGTCGCAACCTTCGCATTGCACTGCGTTCTCATTACCTCCAACTTCCTTGCTACAGATGTCGCACGTATAGTGGTCGTCATGCTTTCTGTTTCCAGCCTAGATGAGTAACTGATGTTTACCCTTTCCTATTCACTTTCAGTAACAGTACAGTCTGGCTTGAGCAACCGTGGAGTGAAGTCGCGTGGTGCAGTGCGTGCCGAGAACATGGTCGGTATTGAGCAGTACCGGGCCGCGATTGGGAAATAGCACGTGAAGCTGAAGAAGGAGACCTACAATGGACGGGTGTTAAGAAAAGAAGGAGTGAAAATGGGTGAAGCGGTGCTGGTAGTGAGAGTGATAGCGGTGCTACTGGTTGTTGGTGGGGTGGAATTAAACCCAGGCCCAAATACCAGCGGAAAATTTAGCATGGAGGACTTGGCAGCACTCAAGGTGGTAGTGAGTGAGGTAATACAGGAAAAGTGTCAATGGGATAAGCTAGAGGAAATAAAGGACATGATGGAGGAGCAGAGAAAGGAGATAGGGAACATGAAGAAATGGCTAGAAACGAAGACGGAGGAATCGAACAGGAGAGTGGACAATAATGAGAAGGAAATGGAATTATTAAGAGGGAAAGTGAAACATCTGGAAGAGGAGGTGATGATGATGAAGAGAGAGGCGGTGGGGTACAGGCAGGAGAGAATGAAGAAAGCCATATTTATATATGGTGTGGTCATCAGTCGATTGGAGCCCTGCAAACGAAGCAGACGTGTGTGCGGAGTGCTGAGTGTTGTGGCATAAGCATAATGGGAATAAGCATAGAATCTACCGAGCGGTCATCGGCTGATGGAACAATCGAATAAAATATCAGGTATGTGGTTTAAAATGTGATATAAAATACTCTGAAATCGTGCTGGCAGCGTTAGTGATTGCTGCATTATTAGTAATTGGAGGAGTGGAAAGCAACCCTGGGCCACTGATTGGGAAGATATAGCTAGGATCAAGGAGGTGATAAAAGAGGGCAGCCAAACAGACACAACGAGGGAGCTCATTATGGCACAGAATAAAGATATTCGGGATATGAAAGACAGCCTTCGGGGTGATATGGCAGATATAAAAGAATCTCTAGATAAATACCAGGAAGAAATGAAAATTGCTAAGGAACACCGACTGGTGTTGGAGCAGCGCACACGGGGGCTGGAGATGCAGGTCCGGAAATCAGTGCTTGCCCAACGTAGCAGATGTCTGGTCATACATGGGATTAAGGATAATAGAAGCGAGGACAAACTGGCGTTACTAGATGCTGTGTTGGAAGTGTTCACACAAGGAGTGAAAGTAAATTGCACGGAATCCGATGTGGACGACTTGCAGAGAATAGGAAGGATCCAAGGGAACAGGCCGATTAAAGTACAATTGGTATCTGGAATGAAAACCCACCAAATTCTCCGGAATGCCAGGAATTTAAAAGGGACGGAAGTCTGGATCCAGAGAGACCTGAGAATTGAAGAAAGGAAAGAGATAAAAATCCTACGATTTCACTTGCGGAGAGCAACAAGGGAGGGCCTTACAGCGTTTATTAGAGGCAAGAGACTATTCATCACAGGCGATGGTTGGAGAAGGAACTACACGCCATCCCAGCTGGAAGCCCTGGCGCGAGGAGGAAGTGCGGTACCGGTGCAACACGGAAGAAAGAATGATGACGTGCAGGAAACAGGAGCAGAGCTCGTGTCGCCAAGGTTGCTGACACCTACTGACAGTGAGGGCGTTGCCACTACTACGGAGAGACGACCTGTAAGTAAATGTTAAACACCTGATGAGGAACCGGGTAATAGCTCGTGTACTACTCCGGTAGCTGAAAAAAGCAGCTGCAGGACAGAGGACGATAAGAAAAAGAAGCAGGGACAGAGCCTGAAGGACTTATGGGCTAAGAAGGGAGTGTTCTCAGATGGAAAAGGTAATAAACGGGAAGGAAAGAAGTTAGGGGAAATTTATAGTTCCCCTCATGGAAGTATAGTACAAATTGATAAAACAATAAACACACGTAGTAAAACAGGTAGTGTCTCAGATAATAGGGAGGTAAAATAACTAGCATTGAAAATTGGTTTTGTAAATATAGAAGGCATATTAAGTAAACTGGGGAATGATGGAGTGTCTGAGCTTGTGGAAAATTTTGAGATATTTGCTTTTTTAGAAACATGGATGCCGGAAGGAAAGATTTTAACATTAAAGGGCTATGTTACGAGAAGTGTAATAAAAAGGAAACGATGGACTCGAGGGAGAATTCCGGGAGGAATAACATTTCTGATAAAGGAAGAGTTTAGTAGTCAGATAGAAGAATTGCCTAACGATATGCAAGATGTAATTTGGATCAAACTTAAACTGGAAGGGAGTAAACAGGGAGACATATGCTTAGCCTTTATATATAACCATCCGATGGGGTCACCATATACCAATGTGAACTTTTTTGAGGATTTAATAGAGGAAATTAACCTAATGAGAGGTAAATATGAAGAAGCAGGAATCATTATGTTGGGGGATTGGAACGCGCGAATTGGAGAGTCAATTCCCGCATATAGTAAAGAAGGAATATAGCCAATGAGAGGTAGCAGAAACAGTCGGGATAAAGAACGTAATGCATATGGGGATAAACTACTAGAACTATGTACCGCAGAGAATTTATATATTCTAAATGGATGGTGGCGAGGAGATGAAACGGGAAAGCTAACATATATTACACCGCAGGGAGGTAGTGTAATTGATTTGGTTGTGTGTACGGGTGATATTTTAGAGATGGTAAAGGAAATAAAGATATTAGAATGGGCAGAATCACATCATTCCCCGGTATCTGTTACCCTAGAAGTGTATGAGAAAGAACAGGAGGAACGTAACACTGTAACAGAAGAAGATAATATTAGGATAATTAATAAATACAAGGGTAATAATACAGCCCGGGAGGCACTACATTTGTAATGTTATAAGTGAGTGGAAATTAATGCAATCTTACTTGGAGAGCGTCCGAGGGGAGAGATGTGATCATTACGATGTCCAGGAACCCACCAACCCGCCCCAAAAACTACATTTACTTTTATAACCTAATTCAGATTATTACACGCCATATTCATTTCTCAAGTAGCTTCTTGTATTCCTATTGGCCAATGTAAACTGGCACGTGATCTCCTTCCCGAGAAGGAACTTCATCATAATGCGTTACCAACCACAGCACAATAAAAGCGCAAGTAAATGTAACATGTGAAGAAAACAATGTACAATACCGAACAGCAATAAAGATACGTGAAACTTACCTTAATGTAGAGGAGGGTAGAGGGTTGCTGCAGCCTTGAGGAATTCGTGCACCCGGGCGTTTAAGGGGAACGAGCTCTTGAAGAGAGATTCTGCAAGATAGCCGTGGAAAAATCGTTTCCTTCTGCCGAATCCCGGAACCGAGTAGCTCCCGTGCTTCAGATAACGCCACCGGTTTTCAATGTTCTGCGTGTGCACGGTAGGGCGATTGATGGGCATCACCCTCCTGTTCCCCCTATTCACGTGACCACTCTTCTTCGTGTCCACAAACTGAACAGAGTGATTCACGCGGAGGTGCACGAATCCCTCGTCCTCCAAACAGTCGTAGGCCTTCCAGCAATCTGATATTATTATCGTCCCTGGCAAGATCCACTCTTTAATGATGTCAAGTAACGTGGCTTTATCCCTTTTCTGGACAGGGACCACGAAAAAGTTTTTGAAGTTTTCCCTCTTGACGCCTCCGAAGAGCCACTGCCCTTCTATCCGCCTGCCGCGATTGTACTTTCTTTTCCCGAACTTGCTTTCGTCTATTTCCACTACGATGTTGGGTCCTCCAATTTTTCTTTTTATTATCGTCGACCCACGCAATACAGACCTCCCTACAGAAATTTGACCAATCGACAACAGTTGTACCTGAGAAACCTAACTCATGTTTAACAGTAGGACCCAGGGGTTTCGGTGAAAGGCACCAGAGGATCGCGAACTGACCAGTTTGAAATAAACTCAAATTAGAGCCTTCAAAGAAAGTATTTGTTCTCCCACTAGCTCTCCAAGTACATTTCACACCCCGTTCGGCTCGTCGACACCGAAATTCAATTTTTTCATTTCTTTCGCAACACTTGATCACACGCAATGGAACATCACGTCCGCACTTTTGACAAACTGTCTTATTCGACAACAAACCGTGACGTTGGTAGAATTCAACTAAATCGTTTAAATTGCTGTGATATTTGATTGCAAATTCGGTGTAGGTAGTAACACATCCACCGCAGGCAGCCATTACATCAATAATGAAGCAACAATTATGGAGGGAACATGTGTTATCGAAAACAATCGACAATCGGCAATCGAAGTTCGAAGTGAAAGAAAGATCTTGTAATTCATATTCGAAACACTAGAATTCATAGATAGCGCTGATGTCGTCGTCCCAGTCCACGAAACTAGAGGGCTAGGGCCGCGCTCAGGAAACTAGGGGCCTAACGCCGCTTCGCGGCTTCTAACCGTCCAGACCAATGGTCTTGTCCACGGCAAGAATCCTAACTATCCAGACCAATGGTTTTCTCCACGGCAAGAATCCTAACTGTCCAGACCAATGGTCTTTCCTCACGAAACTAGGGGCCT
Source organism: Anabrus simplex (assembly GCF_040414725.1). Taxonomy (NCBI): domain Eukaryota; kingdom Metazoa; phylum Arthropoda; class Insecta; order Orthoptera; family Tettigoniidae; genus Anabrus; species Anabrus simplex. The sequence continues at coordinate 2,404,066 of NC_090271.1, forward strand.
AACGCCGCTTCGCGGCTTCTAACCGTCCAGACCAATGGTCTTGTCCACGGCAAGAATCCTAACTATCCAAACCAATGGTTTTCTCCACGGCAAGAATCCTAACTGTCCAGACCAATCGTCTTTCCTCACGAAACTAGGGGCCTAACGCCGCTTCGCGGCTTCTAACCGACCAGACCAATGGTCTTGTCTACGGCAAGAATCCTAACTATCCAGACCAATGGTTTTCTCCACGGCAAGGATCCTAACTATCCAGACCAATGGTTTTCTCCACGGCAAGAATCCTAACTATCCAGACCAATGGTCTTGTCCACGGCAAGAATCAAACTAATAATCACCACCACCACCACTACCAGCAAGCGAAGCAAGCATAGTTCCTAAGTACAGAGGTTGGCAGCGCTGAGCACTGCTAGAGAACATCCTTCTCGAGTAGGCCGCGAGCGAGGAAACAAACGACAGTCGGTACGCGTGAGTGCCTCCCGGGCTGGACTAATGATAATACAAGTGGTGCGAGAATACCGCAAAAAGAGTAGAGTCATATTTAAAGGGAGAAGAATTCCAGATAATTAAGAGTGGAATAGAGGTTGCGTTACTGAGTGGTAAGGTGGACTTAGCGGTAGAACTGGTAGAGAAACCCTTTAAAACTATAGCCCATGTAAAAATGAAACAGAATAATAATAAAGATAAAAGGAAAGGATGGTACAATGATGTATGTAAAACAAAGAAAATGGAGGTGATTAGAGCCCTAAAGGCATATAGAAAAGAGGGGGAGCCTAAGGTTCGGGCACACTATTGTAAACTAAGAAAAGAATATAAAGTGTTGTTAGTAGAGCAAAAGAGGATATGGCAACAGGAGGAGGCAAAATTAATAAACAGACTGTAAGAATAATGAAAGTGATAAGGTATGGAATAGAATTAACAAAATAAGTAGAGGTGAGAGAGGATATGCCACTGTTAAAATTGAGAATGGAGTCTGGATTGATTATTTTAATAAATTGCTAGGAGGACAGGATACTTGGATAAATAATAGAACTTGTATGGATATCTCGAGGGGCTTAGAGATTTGTATCCCCTGCTTAGATGAAGAAATAACAGAATGTGAGGTTTTAGAAATGATTAGAAAGGTCAAATGTAGGAAAGCGGGGGGCTTCAATGGTATAACTAATGAATTTTGGAAAGAAGCTGTAAAAAGTCAACAAATGCTGGAAATATTAGTAAAATTGTTCAATAGGATATTTGATTCTTTGGAGTTTCCTAAGGCATGGCAGACAGGTATAATATATCCAATTTACAAGAAGCGTGGGGAGAGAAGTAATCCAAACAACTACAGAGGTATAACACTATTGGACTCCCTAAGTAAATTATATACAGGAATTCTGGCAGATAGACTGATGAAATGGGCGGAAGAATTCTCCATCCTGTCGAAATATCAAAGTGGTTTCAGAAAACGCAGAAGAACAATAGATAACATCATGATTGTAAAAACAATAATAGATAAGTATATAAAACCGAAAGCAGGAAAATTATATATATCGGCTATAGATTTTGAAAAGGCCTTTGACACAGTCAGCAGTGGTGCATTGTTCGCAAAATTACGCATATTAGGGGTATCTAGTAAGATGGTACAAGCATTGGAGGCAGTTTACCGAAGGGTGCAATGCAGTATAAGGGTAAGTGATGGGGTAGCATGTGGTCAAATAGATTCTTTATTGGGTTTGAAACAAGGATGTAAGCTATCTCCTATTTTATTTCTGTTATTTATAAACGATATATTAAATGGACATGGAGGTGATAATTGGATGAGCCCAGTTTTAGTAAATCAAGAAATACCAGGCCTAATTTTCGCGGACGATGTCCTGCTGATGACGTTAACGGCCGGAGGCATGCAAAAGAGCATTAATGCTGTGACAGAGTTTGCTAAAACGTGGTCATTAAAAATTAACATTTCCAAGACGAAAGTTTTGATCTGTAAGAAAGGCCGTAAACGAGCGAAGAATGAACAATGGACGATTGATGGTTGTCAAGTGGAGGTCACAAATAGATTAGAGTACCTGGGAATATATATAGCAAACAACGGGAAGTGGATCCACCAAATAAAACAAGCCAAATGGAAAGGTCTTGCAGCATTATCAGTAATTAGAATTCTTGAAAATAAATTCCGAAATATAGACTATAAGATTCAGAGAAATGTCCTGCAAGCCGTAGTTAAAAATCGAATGCTTTATGGAGCTGAGCTATGGGGTGTAGAGAAGGAGTGTGAGATGCTGAATCAGGTTATAAGTAAGTTCTGTAAAATTGTAATGCGGTTACCAAATTGTACAGCTAATTGTGGAGTAGGATTAATATGTGAATACAATATCCAAGTAGATGTTCTTAAGAGAGTTCTGAAATATCTGTTGAGATTGAAAGGAAGAGAGGGTGGCGAGCTTCTGCAGATCGCATATCAACGTCAGAGAGATAATATCCAGGGAGAGTATTGGTTAACGAAAATCAGAAGTATATTATTGGGAGAGGTTGGAAAGATCAACGAATAAACTAATCATTAGACGACTCGGAGATATTCAAAGACAGTGGTTGGTATCCGAGTGTAGAAGCAAGGCGACCCTCTCAGAGTTTATTAGGATAAGGCAGGATATGAACATAAATATTGTGAGTGTAAATAGAAGAGAAATCAGGGGTTTGATATGGTGGTTAATGGGTATTTACAAGAACAGGGGATGGATTAAAGTGAAAGATGCAACAAGGTGCCTTCTCTGTGGTGAAAACAGAGAAGAATTTCACATGTTGAAATTATGTAAAGAAACCATAGCGGTGAGAAGGAAATTTTTGAATAACAAGGAACAATATATGATAAATGAGGATGAGAATGGCTATAGGATTAATAAGATGATAAGCAAAGAATGGTATAAACCTGGTAATCTCAGTAAACTGTTAATTGTAATTAGAAATTCATGTAGAAGAGTGTTGAAAGAGCCTACAATGAGGGTAGGTCATATTACGGATGGATGATTGTGTTGCGAACCGATTAGTTAATAAATTGCCAATAGGGATATGTAGTAAAAGGAATATTAGTATACGTAGCACTGTAAAGTCGATATGTTAGTAAGCCATAACGTAATTAACTGTCAAACTGTTTGTAATGAGACAGGGCCCAATGGATATAATGCTTCATCCTCAGCTGCTGGCGATCCATGGCTGTAGGTTGATAACATTCACTCATTCATTCACTACTCATTCCACATATATTATTCATTCAATAATTTATTTAATTCATAATAAGGGCTCTCTCCCCAGTTACTGGTTATCCGTACTGGGAGGGATGAGTATTTTTTCCTAACATGCATGCATGAATATCCATATACCCATTCATAAATCCATCAATACGTGTTTTCTCAATACGGTTAGGGAATTGGTAATTAATTAATTCATTCATTTATTCATACACTCATGTAGATAATCGTAGGCGTGGCCCTTGCATGTGGAATGGCGATCCGCCTGTGCAAAGGGCACTATTTTAGATAGGGAATCATAGCCAATTAATTCATTCATTCATTAATTCATACACTTATGTAAGGCTATAACCGAAGTAGGACGGGATAGGACGGGCCTATCCCAATCGAATATGTAGAGTGATCTAAATGCAACAGAGAAAGAAGAATAGGGAGGGGGCACATGGGGAGCGGGATTTCCGCTTACGTGTGCCTCGCAGAAATTAGGGAATGGTGAGAAATTAGTGTTTGACAGCTATTAGATCAGGTGGGGTCTTCCGTTTGGGCCTCAGGGGAAAGGGCCGGACGTGTTATCCTTGGGAAGGTGGCTCCTTTTTCTCACCAGGGGTGGATAACACGACCGGGCAGTAGTCATGCATAATCCCATCCATGCATTTATCCTGCCAACCGAATGCTCTCTCCTCAGTTGGTGGCTATCCGTGACTGGGAGAGAAGTGTTCATTCATTTATTCATGCATGCATGACAATTTAATTCGGCCATGGAATAAAAAACCCTCATTCATGCATTTATGTACACCTATGTATAGTGTCTGTGAAAATGGAGGAGAACCCTGTACAGACTTAATGATAAATAAATAAATAAATAAATAAATAAATAAATAAATAAATAAATAAATAAATAAATAAATAAATAAATATGGTGTGGAGGAAGGTGAGAGGGAAGGCATGATCGACCTGATATCCAAGGTGGTAGAGGTCATATGGGATAGGATGAAGATTAACTTCAGTGAAGTGGACATAGACGATGTGGAAAGAGTGGGAAAAGCTTTGGACGGAGGCCAATTAGGGTAAAATGTTTCTCAACGCTAATGGCAGAAATTGTGATAGGAAACAGTAATAATTTACAGGGCCAGAAAATAGGGGTGAAAAGAGACATGGGAAAGGAAGGAGGTGAAAATATGAAGATCTTGAACAGACACCTATGGAAGGCGAGAAATCAGGGGCTAAAGGCCCGAATAAGAGGTCAGAGGTTGGTGGTGACTAACGGACGATGGGTTAGGGAGCACTCAGTGGCGAAGCTAAAGGAGATGGACGAATGCGTTAGTTCCGAGAGAGGAAAGATGACAGGGCGAGATGGAAGGAAGAAAGAAGTAACAAAGAGGAGTGAAGACGAGGAAGGAGAGAACGGACAGTGCAGTATGGATACAGAAGATCAAAGCAGTGAAGGGATGAGTGAGAGTGAGCAGCAGAGTGCAGTGGTTAAGGACACGAGAAGACTGATCGACAGGAAGGTAAAGACCTCTGGGGTAAAGTACGTAAAGGGATGGAGGATACGGAGGGCATGGAACGGAATAGGTTGGTAAAAAGGAGGAATGGAGACAAGGGATGAGGGGTCGATAACTACAAGGAGTAAGATTAGGAGAGGAAACTTAGAAGGGAGGGAGGGAGGGAAAGTTATATCTATATTGGAAAATAGGATGTGTGAATATTGAGGGACTAATGAACAAATTAGGAAATAAGAAAGTTCGGGAAGTAATAGAAAGTTTCGATGTTGTGGCACTCTTGGAGACCTGGCTAGAAACAGGGAGGGGAAATCTCATGGAAAGGGTTTATGATTAAATATAAGTATAGGAGAAAGGAGAGGACCAAGGGACGCGCACCAGGAGGGATGATAATATTAATTAGGGAAGAAATCAGCGAACTGGTGTAGGATATAGAGACAGATATGAAAGAAACCATATGGTTGAGATTGAATATGGGAGGGGTAGAGAGAAGGGAGAAGAAAATAAATCTAGCGTTCGTATATTGCCATCCGAGTAGTTCACCGTACGCAAATAAGTATCTTTTTGAAGAGTTATTGGTGGATATTAGTATGATAAGAGAGAAGTTTGCAGGAGAAGAGACTGGAACGCTAGAATAGGGGAACAGAGCCCAGTATATAGTAGGGAGGATGGAAGGTGTATGTTGAAAAGTAGAAGTAGTGAGGATAAAATTATCAACAGCTATGGGGAGAAACTCCTAGAGATGTGCGCTGTGGGGAATTAATATATTCTGAATGGATGGATGGAGGGCGACAGTACGGGGAAATTGACCTATGTTACTGAGAAGGGAGATAGTGTGATAGATATGGTTTTAAGCTCGGAAGGAGTGTTGGAGGATATCGTAAGGATGGAAGTAGGTGACTGGATTGAAACACACTACTTCCCAGTGTGGGTTATGTTGAAAAAGGGGGAAGAGACGCATATAAGGAAGGAAGTTGAGACGAAAGATATATTAGGGAGGGGATATAGCAAGTACAAATGGTCAGAGAAAGTGGGACAGGATTGGGATAGGGTAGTAATAGAGGAATTACAACTTCTGAAATGTGGTTGGGAAGGTGCGTTAGAGGAGAATAATATTGATAAAGCCTTGGAATTGATGCTACATCCAATAAGGAAGATAGCACAGAAGGTAGAAAGTAGAAGGAAGAAAAAGAAAGAGGTTGAAGAATGGTTTAATAGAGAGTGTGAAGGAATGCGGAGGAGGGTGCTGGGTGCCTTACAAGAGTATAGAAAGAAAGGTGGGAGTGCAGAAGGAGAGGTCTTTTGTAGGATGAGGAAGGAGTATAAAAAGAAAATTTGTGAGGTAAAAAGGCGTGGTTAGAGGAACAAACTGAAGCCATAAATAGAGAATGTAAGACTAACTGCATTGAAAGAGTTTGGGAAAGGATTAACAGAATAATAAACGGTGGAAGGAGTTTAGAGGTAAAGAGCATTGAAGATGTACAGTGGGTGAGCTACTTTGGTGAATTACTCGGGGTAAGGGGGAAGAATGCTGGGGGAAGACGGGGGATGAAGTAATTTGGAGAAATAGGAGAGTGGCAAATTACGATCTCGACAAGGAAATTACGAGGGAGGAAACCTTAAGAGTGATAAAAAGAATCAGGGGCAGGTCGGCAGGGGGGTGTAATGGGATCAGTAATAAGTTTTGGAAAGAAATGAGCAAAAATGAAACAATGATAGAGGGCATGGTGAAACTATTTAATAAGATCTTTGAACAGGGGAAGTACCCGAAGGAATGGGAAACAGGAATTGTGTGTCCAATATATAAGGGGAAGAGTAATAAAACAGTTTGAATAGTTATAGAGGAATATCTCTGTTAGAATCCTTAAGTAAAATTTACCCAGGGGTGTTGACGAACAGGTTGAGTGAATGGGCAGAAAAGAATGAAGTATTGTCTGATTTCCAAGGAGGATTTAGAAGGAAGAAAAGAATAGTTGATAATATAATGATAATGATGACAGTTCTGGAAAAGTATAGGAGCCTGTCAAGAAGGAAGGTGTGTGTGGCGGCAATCGATTTTGAAAAGGCGTTTGATAAGGTGGATAGGGAAGCTCAACTAGAGAAACTGGGAAGGTTGGGGGTTTCGGGAAAGATGATGAGGGCAGTGCAGGGGTGCAAATTATCGCCAATTTTGTTTATTTTATTTATTAACGATATCTTGGAGGGGTATGGAGCAAGCAATTGGGTAGTACCTGTAATTAATGGGGTGGAGGTCCCAGGATTGATTTTTGCTAATGATGTGATTTTGATGACTCTAACCCCAGGGGGGATGCAAAAGGCTTTAAATACAGTGTCGGATTTTTCGAAGAAATGGGCCTTGAAAATTAATGGGAAGAAATCTAAAATGCTTATAGCCCAGGCACACAAAGGAAGAAAGGATGGTGGGAAATGGGTTGTGCAGGGAGAAAGGTTGGAACTGGTAAGCAAGTTAGAATATCTAGGAGTCATTATTAATAGTAAAGGCACCTGGAATGTTCATATTAAGAGGGCGAGGAACAGAGGGTTGGCCGCCCTAGCCTCAGTCAAAAACTTGCTAGCGAAATATCCGGGTATCAATTATAAAACACTAAGGTTAGTTCTAAGATCGGTGATTTTCGGGAGGGTATTGTATGGCGCTGAAGTTTGGGGGTTGGATGACAAAAGAGTTGAGTTAAGACGTATTATTACTAATTTCGGTAAGATGGTGATGGGACTCCCGATGTGCACAGCTAGTGCAGGGGTGGAATTAATGTGTGGGGAGGATTTAGAATCTGAGTGTGTGAAAAGAATAGTTAGATATTGGATGAATTTGAAAAGACAGGAAGGAGGGGGTTATTACAGGCCGCGTACGAACAACAACGGAAGAGTATGTATAAGGGATGCTGGCTAGATAAAATTAAGGGATACTTGGAGATGATAGGCCTGGGGTACATCTGGGAAGAGGTGTGGACGAAGACAGAAGCTAGAGGGATGAAGGTACTGGTAAGGAGGATTAGAGATCTGGCTAGGCAGAAATTAGTGGCCGAGAGCAGATTAAGAAGTTCCCTTAGTGCTTTTAATAAAGTTGAGGAAGTAACGGGGATTAATATTAGATACGTTGATAGGTTGAGAAGGAGAGGGTTGGTATGGTGGTTATTGGGACTACATAAAAATACGGGGTGGCTAAGAGGTAAGGATTAAGGCAGTATGTATACTCTGTGGGGCGGAGAACGGTTATTTTCACTTATTAGGTGAGTGTGAAGAAACAAATAAGATTAGAAATAGTTTACTGAGTGCCAAAGATCGGAAAATTCTAGGTGAAGGGGATGAGCAGAGTATTATAAGGTGGATTATTAAGGAATGGGAAAAGGGAGGAGAACTGAACAGGTAAAAAATTCCTGTGTGAAAAAAAATGGAAGAGGAAGGGGCATAGGACGATATGTCAGGATGTAAAGGAGAAGTGGTTAAGAGTAGGAGGATATTTAGTCGTTAGAGTTTGTGGAAAATTTAGAAGTTAGTGAAGTGTGAGTGATGTGGCTATAGTGAAGTAGTTTGAATTCGAGTACGGAGGCTAAGTAAGACCAAGTGATAACAAAGGTTGTTGAGGTGGCTAGGTAGTGAGTGAGTAAATGTTTTTGTATCTTGGAATGTAGATGCCTTACCGAATGCGATATGGAAGGTGGTACGCAATTGTTGTAATTTGGTTTACTTGAATCCAGAGGATTTAGGTCATGAAACAAATAATGCGGAGTAAGCAGTAGTGATTACAAGGCCGTGAGCCGAAACTGTTGTAATGTACAGTCAGCGGTTATTGCACTACAATCTGTTGTGAAAGTCATGTGGTGAATGCAAGGTCAGGGTAGGACCAGAGTAGTTGTTTTGAGTTAGTTTTTTGTTTACTATTATTATTATTATTATTATTATTATTATTATTATTAGTATTATTATTATTATTATTATTTTCTGATTATTATTATTATTATTATTATTATTATTATTATTATTATTATTATTATTATTATTATTATTATTATTATTGGTACTTGGTTGTATTATTTCTTTATTTATTTTATTATCCTTTATTGTTCATTTTATTTTGTGTCTTAATGAGCTGTCCAGGTGAGCATGTATCGGGGCAAATTTGCCTGTTATGTTCAATAAATATCTGATCTGATCTGATCAGTAACAGTAACTTTCAGTTACAGCACTATTGATCTGTCTGACAATAGTACCTTAATGGTTACGGATGATACAAAACAAGACCGACTACAATATCTCAGACCTTAATCGGTAAATTGAAATAACATTTTGGGTGAGACAATTCAAGAAAATGGTTCAGAAAAATCTGCTATAGAGGAGAGGATACAAAAGATGGAAAGAGCTTACGGTAGAACTAAGAATACTTACAACAAAAAGTACTTATCAACAAAACTTAAAATAAAGCACTACAACACGGTAGTGAAACCAGAATGCCTGTATGCCAGCGAATGTCTAGCACTGAACTACAAGCTTGATAACTTATAAATATTAGAAAGAAGAATTATAAGGAAAATATCAGGTCCTCTAAGAATTGCAGAGTTTTGGAAATGAAGAAGTATCAATAAAATTTACCAGAACATAGAAAACATATCAGAAACAATAAGAAAAAAGGAGATTGCTGTTTCTTGGACACATTTATAGAATGGATGACAATAGACTAACTAAGCGAATCTTCAAGTACCTTTGGGAAAAGAAATCAACCACCACCTGGATTCAAGAAGTCAAGAAAGACCTGGTAAGGAACAACATACGAGACGAAGAATTATTGGAAAGAAAGGTTTTTAGGAAGAAAGTCTTACAAATGGAAGGATACCAAGGGAGGAAGGAAAAGAAAACAGGCACGAAGTGGACTGAAGATAGGAAAAAGAAGCACAGTGAAACAATGAAAGAATACTGGAAGAAAAGGAAAGAAAACTAAGGAGAAAGAATTGAAATTGTAACGTGGTCCTTAGAAGGCCGGAACGCAAGAATAAATAAATAAATAAATAAATAAATAAATAAATAAATAAATAAATAAATAAATAAATAAATAAATAAATAAATAAATAAATAAATAAATAAATAAATACATTTATAATACGTAGTGAAAATCGCAATGTGTGCCGTTTCATAAGAAGCAAGAATTGGTTTATAGTGTCCCTAGTCAAAATACAGTAGTAGGCCCACGATCAAGTGTATTCATCCGGGACTTACATCGTGTTGATAAATTTTAGCCGTCAATTATCTCCGCATTGACTCTGCTTGTTACTGTATCTCCCAAAGAATCCCCTCATCACCTGGGGAGTTTTCATTGTCCCGCACTTATCTTCTTAACCTTTTGCATTATGCTGTCTTATTTAGACACAGGTGTACCCAGGGCCTGAAACGCTGCTTTGGGCACATACTCTTTGCCAGCATTTATTTCATATCATGATTGGTCATTGTCAGTACTTCTCTTACATTGTCCTTGGGATTTCTTATTCTGTCTTCTGGGTGGCAACTTGTTTTTTATGAATATGAACTGAAATATCAGCTAACTAATTTTATTGACCATCGTTAACATCTCAAATTTTTCTCTCCACTTATCAAGAACACCTTTTTCTAATGATAATCTTTGATCAAAGAAAGGGATTGTGTGTAGGTAGAAGTTATTTTGGGCCATTATGAGACATTTATGTTTCATTCGAGCTAGGACAGTGGCACGCAGATATAATCTTTGAATGTTGTTCGATTTTGCTGGGAATTCGTTAAGATACATGTTGTGCAAGGATATACTTTGTTGTGAATTCGCAGTGAGCGCGGAATTACGATGTGAGTAATCATTTTCCTAGTATGTATGGGATTATTGTGGTCGTATTATGATATGGTGAGTCTGCGAGCGCGGACTGACTATTTTTCACGCTGAAATTCTCGGCGGAGGCAATGACGATTCCTTGTGTACATCGATACATTCATCAGTATTGAATTTTTCACTTTTTTGTGGTCCCGGTACCGTGTTTTTTAAGATTGTGAATGTGCGTGTTTGCTCTCATGACGTATACAAAAAGATAACGCCTGAAAGAGGCGTGTGACTAGATTCTTATTCTGTACAGATATGGCTTAGGTTCGTGAATGAGGAAGGGACAAGGATTGTAGTAGCATTTTGCCGTTGAAAGCTGCCAGACTCTAAAAAGTAGTTTAGACCTGTCTGTGGCAACTTCTGCAGATTTTAATCGTCTTGTCTGACGGTTTTAATGTTGATTCAGGGTTAGGCTGATTAGGTTATATTAATCGTGCTATGACTTCAAATATTTATCATGAAAGACAAATAAAGGAAATGTGCGCTCTTCATGCTCTTAACAACCTTTTTCAGGAAAAGAATGCATTTAGTAAGTCAGAGCTCGATGAAATCTGTTATTCTTTATCTCCAAATGTGTGGTTCAATCCCCATAAGTCCCTTCTAGGTTTTGGAAATTATGACATTAATGTCATTATGGTTGCATTAAAGAATAGAGGTTATGAAGCTATATGGTTTGATAAGAGAAAGGATCCTAGTTGTCTGAACCTGAACAATATCTTTGGTTTCATCTTGAATGTACCGAGAGATTGCAGACTTGGGTTTGTTCAGTTACCTTTAAATCGTCGTCACTGGATTGCCATTCGACAGATTCAAGGGAACTTCTACAACTTAGATTCTAAGTTGGAGGATCCAGAAGTTATTGGTAATACGACAGAACTAATATGTTATCTTCAAGACCAGCTGAAGCTCCAGGAAAAAGAACTGTTTGTAATAGTTTCAGAAGAAGTAGACAATAATAAAAGCTGGTTTCTTGGTTCATGTTGCAGTTTCCGTGTAACTAAAGACAGTTCAGATGTACAAACCTCGAAAGTAGTTGCCAACAATAATGATGGTGCTTCAAATTTTGCAGGAGAACAGTCAAACTCATCAGATACTCGAGAGCCATGATCATCAAGCTACGTGACTGTGTGAATAATGAAGCCACATTCTCTCAAAGTAAGCAGTTACTGGCGTTATCCACTGTTCATTAAGATGCAAGGTAGCCTGCAAAACAATTCTTTAAGAGATTAAAGACTTATATGTTTCTAAGGCTGTAAATGTCTCAGGAAAAGTACTGACGTTTTGTGTACCAACACAACATTTTATGGAGATATGTACCCGAGCTTTGCAAATATTAAACAATGGTTGTGTTAGCTTAGTAGGCTGGTGAGGTTTAAAAGTAATGTTTATGAATGATTATATAGATCATGCCATTGTTACTTCTTAATAAGCTGAAAGAATATGCAAGGGCTGTTTGATATGTGAATTTGTTAGAAAGCAAATTTATACAACACAATTAAGGTAAATAAATTAATATCATACAATAAGCTATTGTCTTCTTATGTGTTGGTTAATGTTGGAGAAAACTATATTGGATCGTGACTCAATTCTTATATACAATTCTCTGTAAACATATCCGTGAGAATTTGTAGCCTATTATTGACTGCATATACTTATATTGCTCAAACTTCTCAGTACATGTATATTGTCATTTATGGAAAAGAAAGAAATTGAATTATAATTCTTCTTCCTGACCCTTTTCCCTACATTTTGGGGTCGGCACTTCACGTGGATTTGGCCCATGCTAGACACCAGGCCTATGTGGGGGGAATGTATTCATTATTGCATGTTTCTGTCAGTAGTTTGGTGTGTTGTATGTAAATGAAGAGATATGTATTAGACGAATACTAACACCCAGTTCCTGAGACAGAGGAATTAATGATTCGTAATTAAAATTCGTGGCCTGGCAAGTAATCAAACCTGGAACCCTCTGAATCAAAGGCCAGTATGCTGACCAGTCTAAGAATTGAACTCTTAAAAACGAGAAGCATGTTTGTTGCTTATTACTTGATGAAACGTTCAACACTTCACAAAGATACATTTTTCAAGAACATTAAAATCAGTTTTAAGTTATTTAATGCTGATAAAATTTTTCTCTCATTTCTAAAATGCAGTTGTTCCTGTCATCAAGTTTAAAAATTCTGTCTCATTTAGAATAAACTGAAGGTTGTACTATCTATTTTAAAAACCAGTGGACAGTGGCCCCTTCATATTATGCCTCAACGTTGGCCGACTAGCATATGCAAAATATTATGTCGTAGCTTTTAACATTGTCGGCCATTGCAACCAAGTCATGAAATTAGATTACAAACCAAGCTAGTTGGCCATGTGGTTGGGGTCGTGCAGCTGTGAGCTTGCTTTTGGGACATAATGGGTTCGAATCCCACTGTCGGCAGCCCTGAAGATGGTTTTCTGTGGTTTACCATTTTCATGCCAGGCAAATGCTGGGACTTAAATAAGGCCGTGGCCGCTTCCTTCCCAATCCTAGCACTTTCGCATTCCTCAGTCACCGAAATACTTCAATGTGTTAGTGCGACGTTAAACATACATATATACATACACACATCTTCATTGTAGACTGTTATGCCTTTCAGCGTTCAGTCTGCAAGCCTCATCTTTGCCACAATCCTCTTTTTGTAAATAGTTCTGTGGCCTCGTTTAGTTCTATACCTCTTATCTTTAAATCATTAGAAACCAAGTCTAACCATTGTTGTCTTGGTCTCCCTTTACTCCTCTTACTCTCCATATCAGAGTCCATTCGCGTCGCATGACTCCACCACCAAAGATGGTTTATGCGTACAGCTTTATCTATCAAGTTCATTCCTAACTTAGCCTTTATCTCCTCATTCTGACTACCCTCCTGCCATTGTTTCCACCTGGTTGTACCAGCAATAATTCTCGCTACTTTCATGTCTGTTATTTCTAACTTATAAGATATCTTGAATCCACCCGGCTTTCACTCCCGTAAAGCAAAGTTGGTCCGAAAACAGACCGATATAAATATAGTTTCGTCCAGGAACTGACTTCCTTCTTATGGTTAGTGCACACCAAAGTTAATGAAAACATTTCTCCAAATGTTAATAATAATATATTTAATGCAGCCAAATAGCCATAACAGAGAATATAGGTTACATTGATGGGTTACATATTTGCATAATCACGTATAGACATTGTTCTTCTTGTACAGAATTCAATGTGGTACTGTTCACACGTTTTTCCACATAGTTTGCACTCACAGTCTATACTTGGGTCATGGAAGTGTTTTGATTTGCAGAGTAGGTGATGAAAACCGTGAACTGCTAATCTTGTAATGACATGTCTTAATTCAAAATTAGCTTTTGTCCACGAGCGATCTATCATTGCCCCTGTGCCATAGAAGTCTGGTTGGACTTCTTCTCTCTTCTCCAAATGTTAATAAACTTTTGTTAACGAAGTTCTTCAACATTGTGTCCACGCCAAAATAGTTGTTCGTGAGGTTACAATTAACAAGGTCCCAGCTGCAGCTTTCATTATTTTAGTGAATACAATTAGCCTAGATAAAAGTGCAGATGCAAAGTGTGCCAATGAAAAATACTAGAAAGTCGAGTCAAATTAAGTTTGGAAAGAACACTTATGTTAATTCTCTTGAGAATGCCCCCTTGTTGACAGTAACTGAGTCTGAAATTGCAAGTAATGATACAGAAAGCCGGCTCCACAGGCTATAACTTAAAAGATTCCTAGCAACTGGTGATATTTCACTTGTCTAGAGTATCAAAACAGGCAATTTCAGTTGTTGTGTCTGACGTGTTTGAAGTTTTATACAACAATATCAAGGAATTGGTAAAGGTACGAAATAAAGAAAATCTTAATTTAACCTACCTAGTTAGGATGGTATTATTTTGATGATATACAAGCAATTATGGGAGGTTAGGTTATTCAGCGAGGAGCGAAGCTCAAAATTAAACTACATTAGAACACAACTAAATGAATATCATACAGAATTAAAGGTACTCTGTATTAGAACTTTTGCTTGCGATTTGATAGTAAATTTTTATAAGAAATAAGAAATTATCATATTCCATGCTACGAATCTACGTGCCCTAATTGCGTCCTTGCGCATATGCAAACCAAAATGTTAACGAAAATACAAAATTTTTAATGAAAAGTTTCATTCACAAAAGTTATAGAAATTTTGTTTATCAACATGCTTGAAAAGTTAATGAACGCACTATTTTGTTTATTAACATACAAAAATGTTCATGAACATTGTTCATTAACAGTGTTTATTAACAAAGTTAACAAAAACATCTTGGTGTGGACGCACCTTTACAGAATACTGTTGACCGCAACGGCGAACACGCTGCATTACCTGTACTGTACCTTGATTCAATCTCACTTACTGTTACCATCAACAACATTAAAAATTTAGGCCTAAATTGCTAATCTGATGGCCATCTTAGAATCTGCTCGAACCATTGGCAGCCATGACACTTGAAGGCAAATCATAATCCTTATTTCCTCTGAATCTGCCGTAGAAAGGATCTGGAGAAATTGTGTGATGGAGTACGGTCTTTGACAAGGTGTGCATGGTTAAACTAACAAATAAATAAATGTAGGCTATGAATTCAGTAGAATGAAGTCAGGCGAGGGTTGACGAGAGAGGTGCTATAGAAATATTAAAGTGGTGAAGCTGGTAGAATACCATGTGTGGAAGGAATGTTACACTCAGCCAGACATCTGGTGGTCTCAAGTTTAGAATCTGGGGTTGCCCCATTTAATAGCCCCTTACAACAGGCAGAGGATGCCGTAGAGATATTCTACGCTTCAACCAGTGGATGAATGTACTGCTTGTTGCGGAGCAGTTCTGTGAAGGTAGCCATAAGTAGCAAAAAGCGTAAAACCTAACAAACTACACAAAGAACCAGTATTGAAAAATTATACCAGAATGGCACTAAAGGTATGTCATTAAAAGGCAGTGGTATCTTTCTCTAAGCGTGTGAATTCCTCAATGAACTGCTGTGCGTATAACATGTCTTTCTGTAGTGAATTACTTTATTGTTAGTGTATGATGCCAAATTGTCCATCCTTCTACATACATAATTCTTCTTTTAACCAAGCAAATGCCGACAATATTCACCGAGCTTATTTCATTATAACATTATTGCAGCATTAAAAGTGTTTGAAAATGGCGTGTTTATTTTTGAATTAAACTTTAATTTACAATAACCTGTAATCTCATCAACTCATTGAACTGATAATAGGGTTAACTATTAAGGCCAACAAGTGGCAGCCACCATGACAGTTACAGGCATAAGTTAGTTCGCTGTGCTTCAACCAGGGGCGCTGTAACGAGTATGTTTAGCAGTCTTTATATTTCATGTCGTCGGTTACCATCCTGGGAGAACACACAACCTAAATACTTGAAATTACCTACCTGTTCCACCTTTGTATTCCCAGTCTAACATAGTTCTCTTGGATTTCTTACCTACTGATATCAATTTTAATCGTAGAAAGGATTATTTTCCTACCATACTCATTGCACCTATTTTCAAGTTCCAAGATATTAGATTGCAGGCTTTCGGTGCAATCTGCCATTAAGACTACATTTTCACCTAACTGAATCCCTCCCAGCCACTTAATAGTGTTACGAATAATGTTTTATTGCTCTAAATTTTTTTAGGACTAGATGATGTACCCGTGCTTTGCTACGGAATTCTACATTGTATACAGAATTCTAGGTTAAGTAGTGTACACCTTGTGAGCAAGATTGTATTGTATTGCATAGCAACGTGACTCTAGAAATGCGACGGGGAAGTCACCAAACGTCTTTTCTCATATGAAGACTGGGTGAGGGAATTTTCATTGTAATGGTAGGTCTGCTTACCTAGCATCAGTCACAATCAGGTTGGGGAGTTTTCATTATAGTGGCAGACACTCTCTCTCTACTGGCTTTTTTTATATTCTCAGAAAGACTGTCTTAGTGGTTTTCCCAAGTGAAATGAACATAGATCATTACAATGACGTCAGTGGGAAAGGCACGATTAAAAACAATATGAAATAATCAAATGAAAAACCACGCATTTTCTCACTTTTAACAAACAGTAATACACTGCTGATCTAACAGTCCAATGTTCCAGAGCTGGAATGGCCAAGCTGCAGACACAGCCGTGATCCGTGAACACTCTTAGTCTTTTTTGTCGGAGGGGGGGGGGGGGCAAATAGTGGAGAGTCCCAGGGCAAATCTGTGCCTTTTTACTCATCTCCTTCCTAGGAGTAACCGATGAGTCGGAATATCTCATTTCACTACACTGGTGGCGGAAAAATCTATCTGACTTGGAGACAAATTTTTCCTCCAAGCCAGAGGAGAAAACCCCTCTTCACTACTAATTTGGAATAAAATGAATGTAGAATTTAATAAAAGTGAAAAGGAAGATGCTTTTCTTAAGTAACGGGTCTTTTCATGGTTGAATTTTGAATTATTTAGTGAATTGTAGTGCTATAATTTGGAATATGCCTAAATTGTAATTCTAGACCAGGTCATACTACTAAGTGAGCCTCTGACAAATCTGCACACTGCTCATTCAAAACAGCGCGTCAGAGTAGGGAACGAATAGCTGAATACTATGATGAACCAGTGTGTTACGTACTAGCAATATCAGACTCGTGTATGGACCAGAGGAATGACATGCTAAGGAAAACAGTTTTCTAACTCCTCAGCTCTTTTCCGCCAATATTCAGTCAGACCGTTATACTTGGTACGCAGTCTGGCTCCATGGCTAAATGGTTAGCGTGCTGGCCTTTGGTCACAGGGGTCCCGGGTTCGATTCCCGGCAGGGTCGTGAATTTTAACCATCATTGGTTAATTTCTCTGAAGTACTTGTTTGATTTTTGTTTGCATGAAGGAACTTTACCAAATGAATGGAGAGTTGCTATAGTAGCCCCTGTATATAAAGGAAAGGGTGATAGGCATAAAGCTGAAAATTACAGGCCAGTCAGTTTGACATGCATTGTATGTAAGCTTTGGGAAAGCATTCTTTCTGATTAAATAAGACATGTTAGCAAAATTAATAAATGGTTTGACAGAAGGCAGTTTGGGTTTAGGAAAGGTTATTCCACTGAAGCCCAACTTGTAGGATTCCAGCAACATATAGCAGATATCCTGGATTCAGGAGGTCAATTGGACTGTATTGCGATTGACTTATCTAAGGCATTTGATAGGGTAGATCATGGGAGACTACTGGCAAAAATGAGTACAATTGGACTTGACAAAAGAGTGACTGAATGGGTGGCTCTGTTTCTAGAAAATAGAACTCAGAGAATTAGAGTAGGTGAAGCTTTATCTGTCCCTGTAAAAATTAAGAGGGGAATTCCTCAAGGCAGTATTATTGGACCTTTGTTTTCTTATATATATCAACGATATGTGTAAAGTGAGGAAAGCAATGGCAAACTACCTCACTCCTCATCTTGCCTAGTATGCCTCAGTTTGGTGCTGCCATTGGTTTTTGGGGTTTCCTTATAACCGCATAACCTTTGGTGGTGCTGTTTGAGGATCCAACCAGCCTCCGGGCTGATGACCCTAACAGACAACAACACATGTGTAAAGAAGTGGAATCAGAGGGGAAATCACATAAATATGACTGTAAATAAAGGGTACAGATCTCTGCACATGGTTATGAGAGTATTTAGGGGTTGTAGTAAGGATGTAAAGTAGAGAGCATGTTTGTCTCTGGTGAGACCTCAACTTGAGTATGGTTCCAGTGTATGGGACCCTTACCAGGATTACTTTATTCAGGAACTGGAAAAAATCCAAAGAAAAGCAGCTCAATTTGTCCTGGGCGATTTCCGACAAAAGAGTAGAGTTACAAAAATATTGCAAAGTTTGGGCTGGGAAGACTTGGGACAAAGGAGACGAGCTGCTTGACTAAGTGGTATGTTCCGAGCTATCAGTGGAGAGATGGCGTGGGAGGACATCAGTAGACGAATAAGTTTGTAGCCTATGGTGTCTTTAAAAGTAGGAAAGATCGCAATATGAAGATAAAGTTGGAATTCAAGAGGACTAATTGGGGCAAATATTCATTTATAGGAAGGGGAGTTAGGGATTGGAATAACTTACCAAGGGAGATGTTCAATAAATTTCCAATTTCTTTGCAATCATTTAAGAAAAGGCTAGGAAAACAACAGATAGGGAATCTGCCACCTGGGCGACTGCCCTAAATGCAGATCAGTAGTGATTGATTGATTGAAATTGAAATTGTGGGCTAAACAAAAGATAGTGTTATATTGTTTTTATTCTTTGATTGGACTTCACTGATGAAGGGAATGCATATTGTTCCAGAAACATGTATGAATGAATAAATCATTTTTCAGTCATTGAAAGTGTATTGACAAGGTGAACCCAACATAAACTATTTTAAATAGTCTTTAATAGATTTAGACAAGTCAGTACAGGATCAAATCAAATGCCCAATCAACAGTAACTAGGTAGTGTTGCTGACCATACTTCTTTACAACTTTTACAAATTTTCAAGTGTACTTGTTATTGGATTGTCACCCCTACTTGAAGCGATCACCCTGGTTTGGCTACGGATAATTAAGCTGGAGGTAGGATAAGCATCAAGGCGAATCCTCATTTTTCGGTTCATGTACGGATCTGTTTGTCTGGGGCAGCACGGTGGTGATTCTTCAATATTTGAGCAAGTCGCTCTGCTAAGCCGTTAGTGGCTGGGTAAAATGAAATGTCGTATGGCTTTTAGTGCTGGGATATCCCAGGACAGTGGCTGGGTGACCAGGTGCAATGAATTTTTGGAAAAGTTCTATTTGTTGAACAGTAGGTTCAAAATTCATTGCTTTGAAAAATGGCTGCATTGTTTGAGACAATGTTTGCTGGGAATCCATGACAAGCAAATATTGTGGAGGTACTTGTTGGTGTACTTCGTAAAATTTGCACTTCAGCCAGTTTCAATTTGGCGTCCCCACAAATCAGGAAGATGCAATTTTCAAAAGGCGCTGCATATTCAGCCTGCACTCTCTCTCACTTCTCTTCTGGTTCGTCCCATGGATGCACTGGTGATTTTGGTGGATTTTCTCTTTTTCCTTCCTTTAAGAAGGAAGCCATACTTTCCATTGTCGACTTAGTTAAATGCAACATACAATTTTTGCACTCTGTCAAACATACAAGGTTCTACAACGCTCCCATTGCTCCGCCCCTACTTCCCTGCCCCCCCTCCCCGTCCACGTAACAGTATGCTAGTTTATAACATGAAGAGGGAACTAACCTCCTCCCCTGTCAAATAGGAAGGATCCAACATTCCTCTCGCTCATCCCTTGCTTCCCTTGCCCCCCTCCCCTCTCAATGGAACAGTATGCTAGTTTATAACAAGAATAAGGAATTACCTCCTCCCCACCATCTAATGTTCCCCTCACTCATCCCCTTCCTCCTCCCCTCTCAGTGGAACTGTATGCTAGTTCATAACAAGAAGAAGGAATTAACCTCCTCCCGCCCCCCCCCCCCCCCCCAAATACAATTGGAAGGATTCAACGTTCCCCTCGCTCAACCCCTCCGCCCTTCCCTCTCCGTGGAACAGTATGCTAGTTTATAACAAAAAGAAGGAATTAACCTCCCCCACTGTCTATAGGAAGGATCCAACATTCCCCTCGCTAATCCCCTCCCCCCCTCCCCTCTCCGTGCAACAGTATGCTAGTTTATAATACGCAGAAGGAATTATCTTCTGCTCCAACCAATTGGAAGGATCCAAAGTTCCCCTTGCTTGTCCCCTGCTTTCGCCTACCCCCTCATTGGAACAGTATACTAGTTTATAACATAAAGAAGGAATTAACCTTCTCCCCCATCCAATAGGAAGGATCCAACGATCCCCTCGCTCATCCCCCCTCCCCCATCCCCTCTCCGTGGAACAGTGTGCTAGTTTATAACATGAAGGAATTAACCTCTCCCTCACCCAACCAATAGGACGGATTCAACGTTCCCCTCGCTCATTCCCTCTCCCCTCCGTGGAACAGTATAGTAGTTTATAACATGAAGAAGGAATTAACCTTCTCCTCCCCTGTACAATAGGAAGGATTCAACGTTCCCCTCCCCTCTCCGTGGAACAGTATGCTAGTTTATAACACGAAGGAATTAACCCCCCCCCCCCCTGTCCAATAGGAAGGATCAAACATACCCCTCGCACACCCCCTCCCCTCTCCGTGAAACAGTATGCTAGTTTATAACAAGAAAGAGTTAACCTACACCCCCCCCCCCCCTCTGTCAAATAGGAAGGATCCAATGTTCCCTTTGCTCATCCCCTACCCCCGCCCCTCTCCATGGAACAGTATGCAAGTTTATAAGACGAAGAAGGAATTAACCTCTCCCGCTGTTCAATAGGTAGGATCCAACGTACCCCTCGCCCAACCCCTTCCTCCTCCGTGGAATAGTATGCTAGTTTATAACACGAAGAAAGAATTAAACTCCCTCCTGTCCAATAAAAACGATCCAACACTACCCTCGCTCATCCCCTCCCCTCTTCGTGGAACAGTATGCTAGTTTATAACATGAAGGAGTTAACCCCCCCCCCCCCCCCAACCAATAAGACGATTCAACGTTCCCCTCGCTCATCCCCTCTCCCCTCCGTGGAACAGTATGCTAGTTATAACATGAAGGAATTAACTTTCTCCCCCCCCCCCCCCCCCCTGTACAATAGGAAGGATCCAACGTTCCCCTCACTCATCCCCTTCTCCTCCCCTATCCATAGAACAGAATGCCAGTTTATAACAAAAAGAAGGAATTAACCTCCCCCCCCCAACACGTCCAATAGGAATGATCCAACATTTCCCTCGCTCATCCCCCCCCTCGCCAGGCCTGCCAACCGCAAAATCTCTCCCTAAAATTCATAAGACTGACGTCCCCATTCGACCTATTATTAATTACAGACCGAGTCCACTTTACAAATTAGCACAGTTCATTCAAAAATTTCTTAAGAATAATTACAGGTTTTTATCGAATAAGTCTGTAAAAAAACACCATAGAACTAGTTGAGAAATTAAATAACTTTAAAATCCAACCACACCATTCTCTACACTCTTTTGATATTGTCAATATGTACCCCAGCATTAATGTCAAAAAATTATTTCCTATTATTGAGAAGAATTGAAACATATAGTTGCTTAAGCAAACTTGAAATTATTGATTTTATGACCCTCTTAAAATTAGTAGTTACTAACAACTTCTTCATCTTCGACAATATAATTTATCAACAAGATGGTTTGGCTGTGGGTTCTCCAGCCTCAGGGATCCTAGCAGAAATATACCTAGACTTCTTAGAACACAATTTCATTGATAACAACAACGACTTTAAACACGTATTATTTTGGGCTAGATTTGTAGATGACACATTTGTGATCCTAGATGATAGAGTTATTAACGCGGCATCTACTCTTAATAGCCTCAATAAAATTGATCCGCATATTAAATTCACTCTTGAAACAGAATCAAACAAATCAATTAGTTTTCTAGATATAACAATAAGCAGATTACCTTCATCATTATCATATATGATTTATAGAAAACCCACACATACAGCTAATACCATAAAACAAGACTCTTTTAACCCACAGACACATAAACGTGCCTCGTACAACAGTATGGTTAACCGTGCCTTCAAAATTCCACTATCAAAGGAAAACTTAAATAAAGAACTAAATATCATCCGCTCCATTGCCAAATTTAATGTTTATAATAGATATTTTATTGAACAAATTATTAACAAATTTGAACACCGTCCTAACACAACACTCTTAAAAGATAATCCTAAACCAGCTGCTTACTCCACATTCACATTCAATATAAATGCCTACAGTATTGCTAATGTCTTCAAAAAACACAATACCGTGATTTCTTTTCGAACTAATAATAGAAACCTTGAATCATTACATAACTCCAACTCCTTAAATAAAACAAGTGTCTTTTCTATATCAGGCGTATACCGTTTTAAGTGCAACAACTGTAACTCTTCTTACATAGGTCAAACTGGTCGTAACTTCAAAATTAGGTACTTTGAACACGTTAATGCAATAAGATACAACAGATTTTCGGCAGTGGGACAACACATACATGACACAAAACATATTTTCACTACAATAGACCAGGATATTGAAATTCTCAGCACTCTATAAAGGCCCTCTCCTAGACATCACTGAAAACTGTTTTATACACCTCGACCAGTTTTTCAATCCAAATCTTAACCTGAATGATATTTCTGAGAAGCCCAATGCCTTTTTCGATTTTCTCATCTCCATTTTAAATAACCTAAAGTCAACAAGTAAGCGATCAATCTTTCACAATTTACACAATACCCTCTCATGCCATTTCCCCCTTCCGCAACACCCCCATGATCCTCCTTAGATACCCCCCCATTTTCCTTTCCCTCCCACCCTCATTATTCCCCACCCTTTTCTCTATTTATCATCTCCCATTCATTTATCAATCACCACAGCAAGCTGTTTCGAGTTGAGCCTCACATTTTAATTTCTTTTAAAATTTCTTCCTATTTTTTAATATATTTTATTTGGTTTTATTCTTTTTAAAGATTTAAATTATTTTCTAATTTATATATCCGCTTCGAATTGTCGAAATTAAGTCCTACACTGTTTTCCTAAGACTTCAATTTCGTCACATTTTACTCTTCGGCCGGAGAAACAAATGCCTACAAGACCTGCCTAGAAACAACTATACATAACTGCATATCATAAGTTCAGTTTAATAACGAGTTCTCCTTCAAGTCTGCATATTAGAACAAATCCTTTAACTCATTATCGATCTCAAATTACAACATCTTCATATGTGAATGCAGCATAACAGGATTGTACTAGACCTGCTTATGAACTTCAACTAGATTTGTTTTGGCATGAAATAGTGGTGTTCTTTTTACTCTTTTGACTGTGATCATTGGGTTATGAACATCAATTCGAATTGCTTCGACATAAAATATTGTTAATTTTTTTTCTGTGATCATTGTGTTAGTTGTTTTTGGATCTTTATGTCTTAATTTTTGCACTGCTTTGCTAATTGGCTGATGATGACACTTCAAATGTGTTGAAACCGGTCCCAAATGAACAGGTTGTAACTTCTATTTGGTTCAACTTAACAACGGAGTATTGAAAGGTGGATCCTTCCTACTATATAATATTGTATATAACAGTATGCTAGTTTATAACACGAAGAAGGAATTAATCTCCCCTCCCTGTCCAATAGGAGGATCCAACATTCCCCTCACTCATCCCCTCCTCTTCCCCTCTCCACAAAACAGTATGCTAGTTTATAACATGAAGAGAGAATTACTCCCCCCCCTGCCCCGTCCAATAGGAATGATCCAATATTCCCCTTGCTCAACCCACCTCTTCCCCCCTCCATGGAACAGTATGCTAGTTTATAACAAGAAGAAGGAATTAACCTCCCCCCATCCAGTAGGAAGGATCCAACACGTCCCTCGCTCCTCCCATGCTTCCCCTCTCCGTGGAACATTATGCTAGTTTATAACATGAAGAAGAAATTAACCTCCCCCCATCCAATAGGAAGGATCCAACGCTCCCCTCGCTCATTCCCTCCCCTCTCTGTGGAAAAGTATGCTAGTTTATAACATGAAGGAATTGACCTCCCCCCATCCCATAGGAAGGATCCAACGTTCCCCTCTCCGTGGAACAGTATGCTAGTTTATAACAAGAAGAAGGAATTAACTTTCTCCCCCCATCCAATAGGGAGGATCCAACGCTCCCCTTGCTCATCCCTTGCCTCGTCTGTCTGTGGAACTTTGTGCTAGTTTATAACAAAAAGGAAGAATTAACCCCCCCATCCAATAGGAAGGTCCAACGCTCACCTCGCTCATCCCTTGCCTCGCCTCTCCATGGAACAGTATGCTAGTTTATAACAGGAAGAAGGAATTAACCCCCCCCTCCTGTCCAGTAGGAATGATCCAACGTTCCCCTCGTTCATCCCCTGCTTGCCCACCCCCCTCCCCTCTCCGAGGAACAGTTTGCTATACCCAAAAAATTTCCACTAGCCTCTCCATGATCACAGCCCTGAAACAGTAATAGGAGACATGCATTACGCTTCGACAGACCAGATAAGTACAGATGTATTTCATTAAATTAATATGGTGACTTTTGTATTCTGATACAATAACTTTTGCTAACACTTGTGCTATTGGACAGGGAGGGAGGTTAATTCCTTCTCTCTATCCTTGTCTCTATCATTGACAAGTTTATGCAACGTAAACAATACTATACATATATATAATGCTTGTTGTTTAAAGGGGCCTAACATCGAAGGTCATCGGCCCCTACATATAAATGCATAATTTAAGTGATTTGATAGAATCTGAGGATTTTCTCTTGTCAATGCACATGCTTAACACCCTTTTACTAGGCTTTCAATGTCTCAATTCCAGGCCAATAGACGTAGGGACAGGCCAGCTGTTTGATTTTTATCATGCCCAAATGAGTTTCGTTAAGTTCATTTAACACCTAATCTCATATTCCGAAAGGGATAACAGATCTATCTTGTCTAAACAGCACACCCTCATTCAGATTATATTCAGAAACCACCCGTTCATTCTGTAAATTAAAAACAAGTTTAACTCTGTTTCATGTTTCATCCTGAATAGTGTGAAATATGATTCGTTCGCTTAAAATTTGAAAAATTAGGTGCGTACACAACTGGTTAACTTCAAAACACTGTCTTGTTTTTTTTTTTTTTAATACATTAACATACTTGCCAACTTTCCCGATTTAGGCGGGAGACTTTCGACAGTTTTTTCCCGCCTCCCGATTATTCTATTATTTCTTCCGATTTTAGCTTATTTTTTGGTGAAATTCAAACATTTGTTTTCAAATCGCGCCATTTCAGCTTTTTTTACGCCAGTGGGCAGAAGTCCTTTGCTCATTGGCCGCTTTCAAGTGAAATGAAAAATGAAAACCTACAACCTGTTTTCCAGTCTTTGACCGGGTCAGGGATGGAATGAATGAAGCATATATAGGCTGTTAGTACAATGGGGTCGCCACTCCCAAAGTGATTTATTAATGACTGATAGATGCGATGAAATGAGAATGGAGAGTGTTGCTGGAATGAAAGATGACAGGGAAAACCGGAGTACCCGGAGAAAAACTTGTCCCGCCTCCGCTTTGTCCAGCACAAATCTCACATGGAGTGACCAGGATTTGAACCTCGGTATCCAGCGGTGAGAGGCCGACGCGCTGCCGTCTGAGCCACGGAGGCTCTTTTCAAGCGAAATATCGACGTTTATTAATGTGAGAAATGTGCACGAATGTGTGATGTTCATTGAAACCTGTATATCGTGACACGCTTATCGATTGTCAATCTCTCATTCTCGCGTTTTATGTTCGTGCAAGACCGCCTACAATACAATTGTCGGTCTTGGTTCATGTTCGTTCACAGTTCGCATCAGTCTAGTCGATTCTAGAGACTAGTCGTTAGACATGGAGTCTTTTTTAGTAATTTAGTGACAGAATTTCAATTATAACAGCTAGTGACTTTTCTAGAAATTTTAGGAGCCATTTGGAGATAATTCTGACTAATTTTAATTTATCTCAATATAAATAAAGTAAGAGTTTCATCTGTAAATTGCTCAAAATTGAAGAAGAATGATATTTCTGTACAGGTCATGATCACAGGAACAAGGGGAAATGCACGTTTATAATTTTCCATAATTTCTGTCTGTATGTATGTATGTATGTACGCTCATCACGATAAAATGTCTGAAGAGAATTCAATGAAAATCAGTATATGAAGTCGGGGAATAAGTCGCTACAATCTAGCCATAAATAATTTTATTGATGGTGAGTGAAATGGTAGTTTAGGGAAGGGCCTAAATTCTCAAATATTTATTATTATTGGCCCTATCGATAAATACTACATAACTAAAGTTATATATTATTAAATTTCCTATCATTTATGTCATACATTTTTACCGTGCCGGCTATGATAACAGAAATATTCGTGAATTTGTATTTTTAACCAAGCTCGTTGCTTAAGTGCGGCCAGTATCCAGTGTTCGGGAGATAGTGGGTTCGAACCCCACTGTTGGCAGCCCTGAAGATGATTTTCCGTGGTTTCTCATTTTCACGCCAGGCAAATGCTGGGGCTGTACCTTAATTAAGGCCACAGCCACTTCCTTCCCACTCCTAGACTTTTCCTGTCCCATCATCGTGATAAGACCTATCTGTGTTGGTGCGTCGTAAAGATTTTGGATTTTTGTTGCTAAGTCCATATCAGCGCCGAGGTACGAGAAAATGGATGAACAGAATTTAATGAAAATCGGTATGTAAAGTCGGGGAATAAGGAACTACAAACTACGCTGTAAATAATTTTATTCACCCTGTTCAAAATGGTAGTTGAGGGGAAGGTGCTAAAAATTTAACAAACTTCACAAAAGTTATAGAGAATACAATTTCTGATTATTTATATCTTATTCACTTTTACTGTACCGACTATAATAATATTGGTGATGGTGATTAAATTGTGAAGAATGAGAAAAAAGACTTGAAGCAACGATCGCTTAAATAAAAACACGAGGGAATCATGAAAGAAAGGACGACTCACTTTACTCTAATATCACAGAGTCGGAAGAAAACTAAATGTGAAGGCCTCCAATATGGAAAGCTCATAAAATTGATCAACACTGTTTGTTGTGATGTACTCTGTGTATTCTGCTGCCATTTATCTCCGATAGATGGGATTACTGCTGCGTATAGAGTATAACAGCCTGCCTGAATATTGGCGGGAAGTAGCTGGGGAGTTAGATCTCTCTCTTCTTTAGCATGCCATTCCTCTGGTTCATAAATTTTCTGATACTACTGGTACGTAACACACTGGATCATCATAATATTCCAGCTATTCGATCCCTACTCTGAGGCAGTGATTGGAATGAGCAGTGTGCACACTTAAATTGAATAATTTAATTTTTGTGGCCTGGTCATTCTAGCTCTGGAACTTTGAACTGGTAGATTGACACCGTAGTACTTTTCGCTAAAAGTGAGAAAATTTGCTGTTTTTCATTTTATCGAATATTTCATATGACAGCATTGCTTTTAATCGCGACCTTCATACTGACGTCATTGTAATGACCTCTGTTGACTTCAGTTGGGAAAACTATAAGGACAGTCTTTCTAAGAATTCTGTAGCGAAGCACAGGAACATGAGTTAGTTCATCATCATCATCATCATTTGCCTTTATCCAGCTGTAGCCGGGTAGGGGCAAATATGGTTCCTCTCCACTTTCTTCGGTCTTTCCACCACTCCTCCTCCAACACTGTGTCCCAGTCCAGGTTTCTTTCTATAATGCTGCGTTGGATGGTATCCTTCCATCTCAATCGTGGTCGTCCACGGCCTCTCCTTCCTTCGATTTGCATTTCCATCACCTTTTTTGGCATTCTTTCGTCGCTCATTCGCTTTATGTGCCCAATTTAAAGATAAAAATTTCATTGTTCCGTATTGAAAGTATTAACGTTAAAAATTGAATAATTGAAAAAGAGGTTCAACCTATTCAATACATAAAAGAAAGAAATGTAGTGATTACATTCTTATTTAATAGTAACTATAAATGGGACCGGTTTCGACCCTAGTCCAGGTCATCGTCAGCCGTAAAAACATGTAAAACAATGCATATGAAAAAGAAAAAGATTAAGTGAACTCTGGATCGGTATAAGATGAAACATAAATTAACGATGGGGGTAGAAATTGTGAGTCACTTAAAAGAAAACAGTATGTAATATTAAGAATGGTAGTATGGCACACGCAATGATAGGCGAAGTCTCACAATGTTTATGAATATTGGAGAACGGTCAAATGGGTTAGTTTCCACACTCTGTCAGGCACAAAGTCACAACACTATCAAATAATATATGAAGATCATAAATAACTTGAAGTCGCAGACGAATAGATTTGTAGAAGCAAACCGCCAGCTCCCGGTGATCAGCGCGGCACATTCAAGGTCATGCGCTGTGGTCTCGAACGCCAAAGTAGAATGGAGAATATCCTGAAGGTCCAGTATTTGTCTCGGTTGCGGGAAGTTAAGTACGTATATATAGAAATATACAACGCAAATCAGTATAATTGAATGAGTACTTGTGCTCCTGCTAAGTTCTTGGAAAACAGTTGACTTGAAAAAACAATTGTAAAGAGAAAAAAATATAGTAAAAAGTGCAATATCGGAAAACAAATGAAAACTTATATGCACAGTGCGCTATTTTTTAAATTGAAAAAAGTTTAGGTAATGATTGAAGTAGTCGAAGTTGGCGCAAGACAAGAGTTAAAATTTGAAAGAGGAGAACCGAAATGAAGGTCGATGGTTTTTTTTTTTTTTTTTTTTTAATAGAGAAGGTAGAATAAATTAAGAGGAAGAGTGATAGTGAAATAAGAGAAAAAATAAAAGAAATTGGTGTCTTGGAATTTGGAATTTTTGAGAAGAAGAATTAGGAAGTCAAAAAGGATATTGGGTTTTTCAGAAATGTCGTTTAAATTGAAATTAGGGTTGAAGTACTGGTCAAGGTGGATAAAGCAATTTTCAGTAATGTTTAAGAGGGGGCCTTTGTTAATGATTTTAAGTATATTCATGTCATTGTCAATGCTGGTGAAACTATGCTTGGAGTCTTGTATGTGCTGTCCTATGGCAGAGAATCTGTTGTATTGAATGGCGTTGACATGTTCAGAGTACCTGATATTGAAGTTGCGGCCAGTTTGTCCGACGTAGGAGGAATTGCAGTTGTTGCATTTGAATCTGTATACACCAGATTTAGAAAAAGCATTAGACTTATTTAGAGATTTAGAGTTGTGTAAGATATCAAGATTTCTATTGTTAGTTCTAAAAGAAATTTTCATCTTATGTTTTTTAAAAATATTAGTTATTTTATAAGCATCCTGAGTGAAAGTGAAG
The DNA here is from genome assembly GCF_040414725.1 of Anabrus simplex. Classification (NCBI taxonomy): domain Eukaryota; kingdom Metazoa; phylum Arthropoda; class Insecta; order Orthoptera; family Tettigoniidae; genus Anabrus; species Anabrus simplex. Next base: position 2,433,608 of record NC_090271.1, read on the forward strand.
GTGGAAAAAGCAGTTGGTTTTATTGTGTCTTTAGATAAAGTGGTTTTTGGACGGTGTTTGAATTTGTTGATGATGCGGTTTATGAAGGAGTTGTTAAAGCCATTGAATTTAGCAATGTTGCGGATGGTGTTTAATTCATTATTTAAATCTTTTTTGGACATAGGGGTGTTGAAGGCACGAAAAATTAAGCTGTTATAAGTAGCACGTTTATGAGCTTGGGGGTGCGAAGAATCTTGTCTTATTGTAGTTGCTGTTTGGGTTGGTTTTCTGAAAATTTTGTAAGATAAAGAAAAAGGATGTCTAGTAATAGTTAGGTCTAGAAAATTAAGAGTTTGGTTGTGTTCTGATTCGAGGGTAAATTTAATGTTAGAGTCTAAGTTGTTGAGATGAAGAAGTGTAGAGGCTGCGTTGGTTGATTCCTCATTTAATATTACTAATGTGTCATCGACATATCTCGCCCAAAAGAGGATGTTGGAGAAATTATTATTATTATTATTAATTCTTGTGCTTTCTAAGAAGTCGGGGTAAATTTCAGCAAGAATGCCAGAAGCTGGTGAGCCCATAGCCAAGCCATCTTGTTGATAAATGGTGTTGTCAAAGGTAAAATAATTATTGTTGAGAACTAATTTTAAAATAGAAATGAAGTCTTGAATTTCAAGTTTACTTAGGTTACTGAATTTGTTTTATAATGGGGAATAATTTTGAAATTGGAATACTAGGGTACATGTTAACAATGTCAAAAGAATGGAGAGAAAAATTTGGTTGGATTTCAAAATTCTTTAATTTGTTCACTTAATCTTTTTCTTTTTCTTTTTCATATGCATTGTTTTACATGTTTTTACGGCTGACGATGACCTGGACTAGGGTCGAAACCGGTCCCATTTATAGTTACTATTAAATAAGAATGTAATCACTACATTTCTTTCTTTTATGTATTGAATAGGTTGAACATCTTTTTCAATTATTTAATTTTTAACGTTAATACTTTCAATACGGAACAATGAAATATTTATCTTTAAATGCACAAGCTAACCAAGCTAAACAAAAAGCCTTCTCTTACATGGGCCTTAAGATCAAGATCGCTAAATTAGGAAAAGACATCGACTTCCTGAAACAATGCATATCCTACAATCTAACCCCGAAATTTCCTCAAAGTTGTACCAGAAAAAACATTTCTTCTCCTCACATGTTAAAAACCCAAAGAATAACCAACAAAATTTGGTTAAAAAACGAAATTCGTTTCTTATACAAGAAAAAATCATTTTTAAACAACAGATTATACGAAACACATCTAGAAATTGCTAATCTTCTCCTGAGTGCACAATGGAACCTCTTCCTAACTCAAGTAGACAATAAATTATTTCACGTACTGTCAATCAAACAACAAACCCTAGAGAAAAAACTCAAAATTCTTAAGAACAACTCTTCTTCACATAAATTCCAGTTTAAGAACCGTAACACACCCTCCAAAACTATTGAACAATTCCATCCTCCCATCGTAAATCTATCTAAAACAACTCTGAGTGATGTTGAAAACTCAATTCTTTCGAAGGGCTTCAAACACAATTGGCCCAATTTCAACACGTTCAATGTAGCCACCAATTTAATTATTGAATCTGAAATAGCCATTAACAAAATGCCAACAGATGTACAAGATGAAATCAGATATGAAGTAAAAAGGAAACTCGAAAAAGTCTTCATTAACAATAACAAAAACACTTCTCTTATTAATAATAATAATAATAATAATAATAATAATAATATTAATAATTTAATTAAAGATAATAAAATCATTTCAGATCTTAAAAAGAAAACAATGACAATAATCTCATTATCACCAAATCTGATAAAGGCAACACTACTGTCATAATGGATAAAACTGACTACTTAGATAAAACCAAAAACTTTTTCAGTGACCCTTCTTTTTCTATAGTAAAAAAAGACCCAACCACAAAAATCCAACGCCTACTCAAACATACTTTAAAAAACGCTTCCCTTCTCCTCACAGATCAAGAAAAAACTAAATTAATAAACATGAACTCAGGACTACCCACTGCCAAAGCCCTCCCTAAAATTCACAAAACTAACATTCCCATCCGTCCAATAATCAATTACAGACCCAGTCCCCTATACAACACTTCTAAATTCATCCAAACATTTTTACTAAAAAATTATCGATTTTTATCCAACAAATCTATCAAAAACACTTCTGATCTAATCAACAAATTAAAGAATTTTGAAATCCAACCAAATTTTTCTCTCCATTCTTTTGACATTGTGAACATGTACCCTAGTATTCCAATTTCAAAATTATTCCCCATTATAAACAACAACCTAAACAAATTCAGTAACCTAAGTAAACTTGAAATTCAAGACTTCATGTCTATTTTAAAATTAGTTCTCAACAATAATTATTTTACCTTTGACAACACCATTTATCAACAAGATGGCTTGGCTATGGGCTCACCAGCTTCTGGCATTCTTGCTGAAATTTACCTCGACTTCTTAGAAAACACAAGAATTAATAATAATAATAATAATTTCTCCAACATCCTCTTTTTGGGCGAGATATGTCGATGACACATTAGTAATATTAAATGAGGAATCAACCAACGCAGCCTCTACACTTCTTCATCTCAACAACTTAGACTCTAACATTAAATTTACCCTCGAATCAGAACACAACCAAACTCTTAATTTTCTAGACCTAACTATTACTAGACATCCTTCTTCTTTATCTTACAAAATTTTCAGAAAACCAACCCAAACACCAACCACAATAAGACAAGATTCTTCGCACCCTCAAGCTCATAAACGTGCTACTTATAACAGCTTAATTTTTCGTGCCTTCAACACCCCTATGTCCAAAAAAGATTTAAATAATGAATTAAACACCATCCGCAACATTGCTAAATTCAATGGCTTTAACAACTCCTTCATAAACCGCATCATCAACAAATTCAAACACCGTCCAAAAACCACTTTATCTAAAGACACAATAAAACCAACTGCTTTTTCCACCTTCACTTTCACTCAGGATGCTTATAAAATAACTAATATTTTTAAAAAACATAACATGAAAATTTCTTTTAGAACTAACAATAGAAATCTTGATATCTTACACAACTCTAAATCTCTAAATAAGTCTTATGCTTTTTCTAAATCTGGTGTATACAGATTCAAATGCAACAACTGCAATTCCTCCTACGTCGGACAAACTGGCCGCAACTTCAATATCAGGTACTCTGAACATGTCAACGCCATTCAATACAACAGATTCTCTGCCATAGGACAGCACATACAAGACTCCAAGCATAGTTTCACCAGCATTGACAATGACATGAATATACTTAAAATCATTAACAAAGGCCCCCTCTTAAACATTACTGAAAATTGCTTTATCCACCTTGACCAGTACTTCAACCCTAATTTCAATTTAAACGACATTTCTGAAAAACCCAATATCCTTTTTGACTTCCTAATTCTTCTTCTCAAAAATTCCAAATTCCAAAACCCCAATTTCTTTTATTCTTTCTCTTATTTCACTATCACTCTTCCTCTTAATTTATTCTACCTTCTCTATTAAAAAAAAAAAAAAAAATAAAACCATCGACCTTCATTTCGGTTCTCCTCTTTCAAATTTTAACTCTTGTCTTGCGCCAACTTCGACTACTTCATTCGTGACCTAAAATTTTTTCAATTTAAAAAATAGTGCACTGTGCATATAAGTTTTCATTTGTTTTCCGATATTGCACTTTTTACTATATTTTTTTCTCTTTACAATTGTTTTTTCAAGTCAACTGTTTTCCAAGAACTTAGCAGGAGCACAAGTACTCATTCAATTATACTGATTTGCATTATATATTTCTATATATACGTACTTAACTTCCCGCAACCGAGACAAATACTGGACCTTCAGGATATTCTCCATTCTACTTTGGCGTTCGAGACCACAGCGCATGACCTTGAATGTGCCGCGCTGATCACCGGGAGCTGGCGGTTTGCTTCTACAAATCTATTCGTCTGCGACTTCAAGTTATTTATGATCTTCATATATTATTTGATAGTGTTGTGACTTTGTGCCTGACAGAGTGTGGAAACTAACCCATTTGACCGTTCTCCAATATTCATAAACATTGTGAGACTTCGCCTATCATTGCGTGTGCCATACTACCATTCTTAATATTACGTACTGTTTTCTTTTAAGTGACTCACAATTTCTACCCCCATCGTTAATTTATGTTTCATCTTATACCGATCCAGAGTTCACTTAATCTTTTTCTTTTTCTTTTTCATATGCATTGTTTTACATGTTTTTACGGCTGACGATGACCTGGACTAGGGTCGAAACCGGTCCCATTTATAGTTACTATTAAATAAGAATGTACTCACTACATTTCTTTCTTTTATGTATTGAATAGGTTGAACCTCTTTTTCAATTATTTAATTTTTAACGTTATGTGCCCAAACCATCTTAGTCGGCTCTTCTCTATTCTATCATTAATTTTTTCCACTCCAATTTCTTCCCGGATTTTCTCATTCCTTATTTTGTCTCTTCTACTCTTCTGTATCATACTTCTCAAGAACTTCATTTCGGCTGCCTGTATTCGACTCTCGTACTTCTTTGTCATTGTCCAAGTTTCTGCTCCGTAAGTTGTTATGGGTACGTAATACATCTTGTACATAGTATCCTTTGCTTCCATTGGCACATCTTTGTCCCATAACATATTTCTTACACTATGATAGAAACAACTTCCAGCTTGAATCCTTTTACTAATCTCAGCATCCAGTCGAGCATTCTCCATTAATTCACTCCCCAGGTATTTAAACGTTTCCACTACTTCCAGGGGCTTGTCTGCAAGTCTAATCTGACCTTTCCCTTCTTTCTCCCCTCTAGTCATAACAAGAGTTTTACTCTTTTCTACACTTATTTTCAATCCACATTCTTCAATCTTCCCATTCACCACATTCAACTGTTCTTGAACCTTCCTGTCGTCTTCTCCCCAAATCACAATATCATCTGCAAATAACATCATGTTCATTTCTCTTCCTCCATATGCTGCTTTTGCTGTTCTCATGATGTCATCCATTACTATTGTAAACAGGATTGGTGATAGAACACTTCCCTGTCTCAGCCCACTAGTTATTTTGAACCAACTTGTCCTGCCAACTTGTGTTTGCACGCAACTACAACATTCCTTATACAATGCCATGATCATGTTTATTAATCCCTGTCCAATTTCTTTTTGCACCAGACTGTCCCAAACTTTCGTCCTAGGGACACTGTCATATGCCTTTTCAATATCAATAAATGTCATCACCATATCATTCCCGTACTCCCAATGCTTTTCCATTAGTTGTCTCATAATAAAAATGGGTTCTATTGTTGACCTTCCACTTCTGAAACCAACCTGATTTTCCTGTATCTGCTTCTCAACCCTCAACCTTATTAGTTAGTTATTTGATCGAAATAGCATTGCACTCCCCATAATTGCACGGGTGCTTGATGGAATATATTAATCTATACATTTGCTAAGTAATGGCATGACTGATTCACACATGCGGAGCATGAATTCATACTATTTTCGGAAGGCTTATCAGAGACCGATCCCCTCACATACTTCCTGTGAGGCAATAGAGATGTGTAATTTTTAGTCTTGTAGCCTCGTATAGCAACAGTGGGGCTTTGAGACAATAAGTGTTATATAGTACTGTATTGCACAAGACATGCAGAATAAGCAGTTTTGACCAATTGTATCTCCTGATTTTTCCTGATTTGCATATCAAAATCTCCTGATTTTTGGTTTTCTAAAGTATGCATTAACTGTATACCTAACAGAGTCAGGAGTAACTTAATTCAACATGTGATGGAGAAAAACATGCGCCATCTTGGGCATCACATGAGCTGGAACTGTCTGCTTTGGATTTGGCTGGTGATGCATACTTTGGCGAGATGACCTTCTCTTCCACCTAATATATGTACTGACTCGGCATTCTAATGATTGGGCTTAGCACATCGAAAAACAGAGGTTATCAAGTCAGTTTTTCCACTAGAGAGAGAACCTTGACCCTATATTGTGCTGTCAGGGCTCGATGAATGGTACTCTTGCTATAATTGGGGCTGAATGAATGATAACGAAAATGATGATCTGAGCTAGCAGTAAGTATCACCATTGCCAAATTCAGATGCTACACAGACACTTGTCTGGTTAATTCCCTGCTTTTGATTCTAGAGGTAGTGACAATGGATTGCAGTAGCTGTTCCCATAAGCAACTGTACCATAAATCTCTCTTAGAAACACATCCGAAATTGTACATTGACACTGGCACTTAATTGTGAATTCGCACTCAGTCTAATTACGTTGAGTTGTGACAAAATCGACGATGGACTGTCGAAAGAGGTTTTTTTTTTAATGGATGTATGAGTTTGAATGTCCAAATTTTTGTGCTCCCTTGGAGTGATGTCGAACTTGGATGTCACTTTTTGGTTTAACTTCTGGGAGCGTATTTGTGAAACATTATATGATGTAATTTTAAATTAATGTAGTAATGGTCCAACTTTCAATACTGTAATATTCTAAATTACATTAATTAGGGACTAGTTTCGGCCTGGGCTGGCCATCTTCAGCCTTAACGTAAAACACCTAATAACTAAACAAATGTACATGCACACAATTGACATAAAAACAAATGAAAACAAATATATACAAAGTGACATTAAAAACTGGGATGGAATATGAATAAATTTGAAAATGAACTAGGTTCTAACATCTTGAGTATGTTCATCATTGAGAATAATTTCAAGTATTAAGTATTAATTTATGTACACAGAACTGTTAGTTCTAATACTGCTGATCATTTCAATAGGAACTGGTAAATGTTGATCCTGTAGTTTGTTATCAAATCTATACGTGTGGTGTTAGCTATATGTAATCCATTGGACACTGCTGTAAATAACCACTAGCTCACAGGGAACTGTTAGATGTTGTTTCATCTTCAATCAAAATAATAAATGAGATGCTCTCATGGTGCTTGTTAAATCTTGCTGAAATGTTGTTGGACATTGTCAGGACAGCACATGAAGATGTGGTTAACACAGATAAATTGTGTCTGGTATAAAATTTTTGCGATTCATTGCGGTGCCCATGAAGTTAACCTGATAAATTAGATAAAATTAAATTAATGAATTGAATGAGAGAATGTGTTAGTTAGATGGCATACATTGTACTTGCAATTCAATACGGATCAGAACCATGAAGTTTATAACCTATGATAAAACATTATATGGTCTATTAGAATGTTACTTGTGTTGCTAAAAATTGTGGAGTAACATGCCGCCTGTCACTATGGAGGTTCGAATCGGGGACTTCTCAAAGTAGTTAACGATAAAATGTTGTAATCTTGTGGCTTCAATTGGACATTCAAGATCATGCATCCAATCAACTAGAAAAAAATAAGCTCTTTGGACTTTAAAGACTGTACAATTAAACCAACCAATATAATTCCACTAGTCAGAATAACCAAAAAAATAGCTTCTTTTTTTCTTCTACAAATAATTTATTCATACAAAAAAACACATATTTTATTAAATAACATCCAAGTCAGCATGACAATTTTAAATATTTTATCAGGATACAAATAACCAGGATCCTTTATATTTTGATCTTTGAGTATAGGAAGAATGGCTGATGCCCAAATAGTCTCGTTAAAACATTAATAATTTTTAATGTAAATGAAAACTATTGTATTGAAAAGGTGGACTCTCAAAAAGTGTTATTTTTTTTAAAAATTTAAGTTGCTCAATATGGACTCAAGATGACATGTATAACTTGTAACACGACCTAGGTTGCATTTGGTAGTCAATGAGGTAACACACTCAACATTTCCCATGTAGCTGTCCAGAGTACTTTGTGATGGAGCTGACACTAGACGAACCGAGCTCGATAGCTGCAGTCGCTTAAGTGCGGCCAGTATTTGGGAGATAGTAGGTTCGAACCCCACTATCGGCAGCCCCGAAAATGGTTTTCTGTGGTTTCCCATTTTCACACCAGGCAAATGCTGGGGCTGTACCTTAATTAAGGCCACAGCCGCTTCCTTCCCACTCCTAGCCCTTTCCTGTCCCATCGTCGCCGTAAGACCTATCTGTCATAATCTATTAGCTTCATTTCTGTATTGATTGCTACTACAACATAAAAATAATTTAGAAGCCTCCACCTTATCGATACAATATTTATTTACTATAATGCATTAAATTCAGTACCGGTTTCGACCCCTATGGGGTCATCCTCAGCTGACACACATTAAATTGGTTTCAAAAACATCACATGTAAGACATTACACCTTCATACAACTGACCCAATTAAACCAAACATTAAAAAGTTGCTTATTAAAATAGTAAATGGATCTTTTTCTTTGGCTTAAAATGTATTTGTTATGTGAGGCATTATCAGCATGTCCCATCTCGAAACTGCTTTTCGTGAAGTTGATTTTCAGTTTTCTCTCTTATCCTCTTTTCCATTATCTTTGGCACCTGGGACATGCCCTCTTCTTATTGCCTGCTTTCCTATCATCTTCCTTAAAAATCTGTACAATTATTATTTTTTGCTAGTCTTCTGGAACCTCTTTCCATATACTTTTAAGCACCCAATCAGTCCATTGCTCTAGCTGCCTTTATCATGTCAACAACTTCATCTATTGCAGCAGCTTTCCCCATTTTCATCTTATAAATTGTATTTCAACTTCATTCTCGTGGTTTGCTTCCCCACTCCTTTCCTACACCTACATTAGAAAACAACACAATTAGATGTAATTCTGAAGCCAAATGGAGTTCTGCAAGAAGTGGTTCAATCAATTTCATTATTGTTAACCAGATCACCACTGATGTGCATTTAGAGCAGTCGCCCAGGTGGCAGATTCCCTATCTGTTGTTTTCTTAAATCATTTCAAAGAAGTTTGAAATTTATCAAACATCTCCTTTAGTAAGTTATCCCAATCCCTTATTCCTCTACTTATAAACAAGTATTTCCCCCAATTGGTCGTCGTGAATTGCAACTTCATCTTCATGCTCAACTAAAACAACAGATGCACAAATGAGCTCAAATCCTATAAAATTAATGGTACTTTGTCGTTCCACGCTCATGTCCTTACCCCCAAACATTTTCATAAGTCAAATCATTTGTAGGAAATGGCAATTCCTGCTCTCCTTTATTTACAAGATCATTACTTTCTCTCCATATTGCTTTCAGTGCTGGGAGTGTCTGCTAGTGATCAGAAACTGTACACCACCTGCCAGCCATGTGAAATAAGCTGCTTACTCTTTGTGTTCTATTTAAGTAATCACAGTAATAAATTTAGCGTAGAAAAATTAAAACTGCTGTATCATATTTTGGAGTGAAAATCCTAGAAATGAAAAAACTTATACATAGAGGATTTCCATGTAAATAGTATGGGTAACAATTAAGCATAAGATGATACACTTGTATAACAAACATTCTTCTGCGGCTTTATTTTCAGGGCATTTAACATATTTTACAATCACCAAAGAAAATTCCATGTTGCTGATATGAATGTTCCA